>NW_022631277.1:0-216341 GCF_010015895.1 Lontra canadensis | reverse complement strand
CGTGTGTACTCATGAAATCGTGTACTGTGTATTTCATAGCTCACACTTGCACATCTACTTAGTTCTTCCAGAACAGGGGAAATGGGGCATAACTCTAATGCAATTGTTTTTATTTTGTTTCTTTTTTTTTTTAAGATTTTTATTTATTTGTTTGACAGACAGAGATCACTAGTAGGCAGAGAGGTAGGCAGAGAGATTGGTGGGGGGGAGCAGGATCCCTGCTGAGCAGAGAGCCCAATGCAGGGCTCAATCCCAGGACCCTCGGATCATGACCCGAGCTGAAGGCAGAAGCTTTAACCCACTGAGCCACCCAGGCGCCCCTTTATTTTGTTTCTTGACACTTGACATTTTGCTAACGCTCTCTCCCTTCGGCTTCCTGATGAATAAGGAAGGACTCTAAGGAGAAAGGACTACAGTTTTCCCTAAGTGACCCTTTGTCAACCTGCATGTTATAGGAGGGGGAGAGTGGTCTCTGACAGTCCCTAGAGGCCACACCAGAACCGGCTTTGAATGCAGAAATAGGCAATGGTGTTCTAACCAACACAAAAGGCCAAGAAACCCTATCATATCCTTTCCTACTCATGTTATTTTCCCATATTAGGGAAGTAGCTTCATTAGGATTGGGTTGGAATGTGCTTTTCTAGAAGTGTTGTATACTGAAAAAGAACCACAAAACCTTTGACCTTTATTCCACTTTGTCTTTTCCATTATGCTTTCTCATAAAAGAGAGCTCTGTAAAGCTCATGACAGACTTATAGATATGCACCAGAAAAGCTTAGACCCAGAATATCTGCTCACTCCCATGGCTCAGAGGTGCAGGAACTGCAGAATTCTTTTTTTTTTTTTTTTAAGATTTTATTTATTTGACAGAGAGAGATCACAAGTAGGCAGAGAGGCAGGCAGAGAGAAGGAAACAGGCTCCCCGCTGAGCAGAGAGCCTGATGCAGGACTCGATCCCAGGACCTGGAGATCATGACCTGAGCCCAAGGCAGCGGCTTAACCCACTGAGCCACCCAGGCACCCAGGAACTGCAGAATTCTTGATTAAAATGTTTGTTTGCCTTTGTGGCGACATCACTGGGGTGACGCTGGAGGATATGCAGTGATGTGTGGGTGGTGAGCGTGTGGTGTGTCTGTAAGGTTTAGACGGGGTGGTCGACGTGTGTGTGTGTGTGTGTGTGTGTGTGTGTGTGTGTGTATGTGGTCTTTGTGGCACATGTTTTGTGTGTCTGTGTGATTTGCATGTAGGGTTTGTGGCGTGTTTGTGTATGTGGGCAATGTGAAATGAATATTAGTTTAAGTGTTCTCAGCAAACTTCTCCTCTGGGCTAGAGAGCACATATCTTTTGCTTTCCCCCCTGAAACACCAGTCTGTTCTCATGTTCTTCTAAAGTAAAATAACATGCAGCTTTTTGACATTCACAAACAAAACCCAGTGGTTTTTATCTGAGTCAAGTGCTCCCTGGGGCTTTGTGTTTTTGTTTTTTTTTTCCCCTCCTCCTTCCTGTAAATCCATTTTATGCGTTGGAGTCAGAAGATGACATCTTGTTACATCATGTTAGACAGCACCATAATTTTTTCCAGCAGACCATTTCCAAGCTGGCGAAGCAGAGAGAACTGAACAAAGACAGACAACCCAGCATAAATAAAGGATCAGTTCATGGCCCTGCAGGATGGACCCAGAGGAGCCTTGCACCCGAATCCCAGGCCGACTTGCCATTTTAAGTTTTAACTCCTTACACTGGAATGGAGAAACGATCCATGATCCGGCCTCGCTGCTCTTCCAGGGAAACTGTGAGGTCCCCCTGCTGGAATGAGGATGCCTGTGGGGGAGGGGCACTCCGCAGCGGGAGGGAGCAACAGGGCGACTGATGCTCTGCCTGAGGTCCTCTCTAGACTTCTGACAGGTCAGGCCTGTCTTTTGCTTTCCAGCTGCAGCAGCTAGTCTTAGCCCCCTCCTGTTTGCCATTCTGCCCATGACCCGTGGTCAGCTCAAGGCCCATGTTTCAACAGAGCTGTTCTATGCTCCAGTTCAAGTGCACCTTGATGACTCTCCTTCAGCAGTCTGCCATCCGAAAGTCAACAGTGAGGGCTCCCCGGGTCCTCCCTACCCCCGGGTATGTCGTGTATCAGACTGGGTGTCTGGCTTCCTTCAGCCCTGCCCTGCCCCGTACCTATATCCACAGCTCGTGCTGTGGTCAGAACTAGTTCTGGGTAGGGAATGATGCTCTCTCAGATCTTAGTGGGGGCGATCTGCCAGAATGTTCTTTCTAAGCAACATGTCACTGTCAGCTTTTGGCCAGAAAATACTGACTGGCTCACAAGCTGTACTGCCTAGGTAACTAAGGCACACAGCCCTAGGATCTCTAAAATCAGGAGATTGTAAGAACACTGGACTTAGAATAGGATGATTCAGGTTTGAGTTACAATTCCATGCTGTGTGACCCTTGGTAAGCGGACGAAACTCTCTGAGCTTCCCCTTCCTCCATGGAAAAAGAATGCCTGCCCCTTGTGTATGTTGCAAGAACCAAAATGTGATCCTGCCTGTGAAGCTGGTCTGGAAACTTGCCTGCTCTCGTATTCTGTTATTTCAACTTTTCACACTTCTCAAAAGAATGTGGCAAGAAATGAAGGTGGGAAGGAATTGAGATGCTCTGGAGAGAGTAGAGAAAAAGACTCTGTGGTGTCATTCAAGTCGTTCAGCAAAGAGAGGTAAAAATTGATTTTTCTCTAATTAAAAAAAATACTCTGTATTGAAATTTAGGATGGTGTTAGTATATAATATGAATTCAATACACATAAAGATTAATTGAACATATACTACATGCTAGTCAATATAGTTGGCATTGGAGATACTAAGAAAAACAAATAATCACAATGGTGATTTTTATCATTAAATAGGGAAAAGAGATAATTCAGAAAAAAAGAGAAACCAGCACTCAGTCTCACTATATAAATATGATATGTGACAAATAAGAGAGTAGAAAGAGCTCCACAGTAACCACTGTGGGTATCACTGATCATCAATTTGGAAAATGTTTTATTTAGATCAATACTTTATATCATATTGTGACATAAAGGAAACTCCAGCTGGGCTAAGAATTATAAAAAAAAAATAGACCATTTATAGGGCAAAGCTACACACAAAAAATCAGCATAGACACTTTGCTGAAATAGCAGAGAAAAGCTTTCTCAATTTTGAAGCAATAAAGGGAATCCTTGAGACACAAATAAATATTTTAGAAGTTTTAAAATAATGAAAAATGGTAACTCTAATATAAAATGCCATGAGAAGCCTGGGGAAATATTTTTAGCAATCAGGGCCAAGAGTATATACTTAATAAGTATGTGATACTTTATAAATAACTCATTAAAATTTTAAAACAAAACATTAAGATTTCCATAGGTGAAGAGAATAAGATGAACAATTAATTTACAAAAGAGAAACTATAGATTGCCTAGAAACTGAAGGAAGAAGGTTTATCTTTATAATTAAGGAAGTGTAGATTAAAGCAACATTGAATTAGTGATATACATTGTTAAACTGGGAGAAGTTAAAATGTGACATCCAGTGCTGGTCAGGCTGTGAGTGACAGTGGCAATTTGTACATTACTGGTGGCAGCCTAAACTGTTACAACCCATTTGGAAAATACTATGACAACCGGTATCAAAACCTCTAGAAATATTCATACCCTATAAGCTAGATATTGCTCTCTTTGCAGTTTATCCTAAAGAAAGAAATCAATAACAAAGAAGCTATATGATTGATGTTACAGTTTTGTGCAATAATCAAAACTGATAATAAACATGATGACCGTGAAAGCTTAAGGATACTATGCAGGTATTAAAATAATGAAAATAAAAGGTTGATGTATGGAAATGTTTGTGATAAAATGACAAAAATGAGAATATAAAATTTAATATCATAGCAATAGAATAATTGGATTCAGATAGTGAATTATATATTTTAACAAGACAGAGAAAATATACAGAAGTTTGTGTTTTAAAGTGTTAAGATTTTGACTTTTTTTTAAATTAAAATAGTGTTTTCGGCTTTGCTATATTGATTTTTGATTCAGAAAAAGAATATTAAAAAGAAGGGGAAAAACCTCCCCATGCTGATTGGAACTTCAGATAGATTCTGAGTTTAGTACTTGCTCCTTCTACTGGGTGTGTGTGTGTTGCCACTTCTCTGGCAGGAAACAAGGAAGGAAATGTTTTCTATCAATCCCAGCCCAGACTGCCCAGTTCTATTCTAGAGCAGCAACCCCCTTGGCCTGACAGCCTCTGCTGACACACATGCATCTACTCCTTGTAATGCACCCAGCTGTCTCGCCATAGTGAGAATAAAGCTCTGGCTAGCTGATCACAAGCACAGTCGTAGCATATACAGTTAGCTTGGAACAGGTTGAAAGAGAATACCAGAGTGAATTAAGTGCTTCCCTTCATTCCTCTCCCCTTCTACTGTGTAGATCCCTTCTTAGGGCCAAGCCCTCAGTCACTGTTCGTACTGTAGGCTGACTCTACATTCCTTGCAATTCAGTCTGGCAGTCTTTCAGTGTCACAACACAGCTCCCACGCCATGGCTTACAAAGACGAGGAAGACAGGGCCCCTGGTCCCAAGGAGCTTGCTATCCAGTGCAAAAACACACAAATGTACCCTATATTAATGTGCTAAGTCCCAACTCTGACATCTGGTAGCATTCTCTGGGGAACATTAAGAGGGTGCTAGCCCAATCTGGAAATTCAGAGATGGCACGGGTGGGTTAGGTGGACCAGGAAGGATGAGGTGATCCAGCAGGGTAAGGTGGGATGAGGAAGATGATCCTTGAGACGGAGGACGGAGTGTTAGCCACGACTGGCCTGAAAGACAGCAAAGCACAGCTGGCTGAAGGAGAGTTACCTTTCAGCTTCCTGGTGCTTTTAAAGATTTTATTTATTTGAGAGAGAGAGAGGAGAGAGAGGGCATAAGCAAAGGGGAGAGGTGGAGGGAGAAGCAACATTCCCTCTAAGCAGGGAGCCTGATGCAGGACTTGGTCCCAGGACCCCAAGATCATGACTTGAGCAGAAAGCAGATGCTTAACTGACTGAGACCCCCAGGTGTCCCTTCCTGGTGCTTTTTAAAAAGCAAGTTATTTCAGTGTCCAACATCCACCTTTTTAAATCATCAAGGACACTAGAGAAGCCCTTCTTTCAAACATCACACTTGGGAAGCCCTCAGTTCTTTGTCTGCTTTTTCACTCCTGTTTTCCTTCTTATGACTTCTGTCATCACTCTTCTCTCCTCTCCCAAGGGGTACTTGCCTTTGCTACACCTTCATCTCTAGCCCCATGTCCCACAGCTCCCCCAGCCCTAGCCCCATGTCCCACAGCTCCCCCAGCCCCCCAACCCCAAGATGTACCTTCTCACTCTTTTTGGTTTATACTCTCAGTCTAAAAGTCCAAGTGATTCCCACTTGTGAAAATGTGCAAACTTGGATGTTGCCAACTTTTCCTGGAATGGATTCTGAGTGTAGACGGGGAACACAGGTCAATGTGATTGCTGTATTAAAAAAAAAGAAAATCTTGACATTATCAAGTTTTTCAAATCCTAGGACTGAACCAATGACCTTATTTCAAGTGATGATTTTAAGGAAATAACAGTGTAAAATATGAATGAAAAATTGATTCCAACAGGAGTGTAAAAACCACTCAACTGGGAAAGAACAGTCTTTTCAACAAATGGTGCTGGGACTAGATATCCACATGCAACAGAATAAATTTGGACCCATACTTTTCACTATACACAAAAATAAATCAAAGACCTCAATACAAGACCTAAAATTACAAAATGTAAAGATTTTTTTAAAGATTTTATTTTATTTACTTACATCCAGAGAGATATCACAAGTAGACAGAGAGGCAGGCAGAGAAAGAGGGGGAAGCAGGCTTCCCTCGGAGCAGAAAGCCCAACGCAGGACTTGATCCCAGGACCCTGAGATCATGACCTGAACCGAAGGCAGAGGCTTAACTCACTGAGCCACCCAGATGCTCCTAAAATTACAAAACTCTTAGAAGGAAATATAGGTATAAACTTTAGAACCTGGGATGAAGCAATTGTTTCTTAGATATGGCAACAAAGGAAAAAAATAGATGAATAGGACTTCATCAAAATTAAAACTTTTGTGCATCAAAGGTCACTACCAAGAAGGTGCAAAGAAAACCCATAGAATAAGAGAAAATATATGCTGGACATATGCCTGATAAGAATCTAATGTCCCGATTAAAAAAAAAAAACCTAGAATTAAATAACAAAAAGACAAATAACTCAATTTAAAAATGGGCAAAGGACTTGAATAGACGTTTTGCTAAAGAAGATCTACGAATGGCCAATAAGCACGTGAAAAGATGTTCAACATCATCAGTCAGTAGAGAAAATGCAATTCAAAGTCACAGTGAGATACCCACTTCATACCCATGGGGATGGCTATAACAAAAAACAAAAATAAAACAACAAAAGAGAATAACAAGTATTGGCAAGGATGCGAAGAAATTAGAGCCCTCCTATGTGGCTGCTGGAAATGCAGAATGATGAAGTTCCTTTGGAAAAATTCGGCACTTCTTCAGAATGTTAAATATAGTGTTAGCATATGACCTACCAATTCCACTTGTAAATGTACATACCCTGGAGAACTGAAAACACATGTCCACCCAAAGACATGGAAACAAATATTCATGGCAGCATTATTCAGAATAACTAAAAGGTAGAAACAACTCAAATGTCCCTCAACTGATGATGGCTAGATCAGATATAGTGTATCCATACAGTGACAGAGTGCAAACACATGCCACAATGTGGATGAACCCCGAAAACATTATGTCATGAAAGAAGCCAGTCACAAGAGGACATGTATCGTATGATCCCACTTCTATGAGATGTCCTGAGTAGGCAAATTCATAGAGACAGAAGGTGGACTAGTAGTTCTCTGGAGTCCAGGAAGGGGATAATAGGAAATGGCTATTGAGTGGGTATGAGGTTGCTTTTTGGAGTGACAAAAATTTGCAATGAGTGCCAATGGTCACACGACGCTGGGAACCACTGACCGCTACACGTTCAAATGATTCACACGATGAATTGAATATTTGCAAGACATATACCTGATAAGAATCTAATGTCCAGAATAAAGAACACTTGGAATTAAATAACAAAAAGACAAATAACCCAATTTTAAAAATGGGCAAAGGATTTGAATAGACATTTTGCCAAAGAAGATCTACGATCATGGCCAATAAGCACGCTCAACACCATTAGTCAGTAGAGGAAAAGGCTGCTGGTCTGAATAAAGCCTGGGCTCTGTCCCTGGGGGCTCACCCTCTGTTGGAGGACACAGACACATGCTTCACTAACTAGAACACGAACCGGAAGATAGAATACACCACCACAGAGAGAGATGGTTCTGCTGGAGTACGAGGGATGGAAGGGATCCTGGACAACCTTACAGAAGAGGCAACATTTGGGCAGGATTTTTAAGGATGAGTAGGAGTTTGACGAGTGGAATAGTTGGTTCATTTCAGGCAGAAGAAGAGCTTGAACAAAAGCCTGCAGTTGTATAAAATATTCAAAGATATGCCAGATGGCATGATTTGAGTTATGGTTTCTCCTTCTAGTATTTTGCTACTGCTTTTTAAACTACATATCACCACCATTTCCCCTTGGATCCTTGGTTCTTGCCTCATAGAACATGAGACTTCACTCTAAAAGTGGAGACACAGAAAGGTGGGTGGTAAGCCTTGGTGGGGTTTTTCAGGTCCCCTCAGTTCTCCTGCTCTGCCCACATCCTACTTGGAGTGTATTTTGCATGTGGTTCTGCTCCTGCCCTCTGTTTCTCCCAAGGGGGGGCCCCTCTCTGCGGCAACAGCAAGCTTCACCCGTCTCCAGATGCACGGGCCCTCATTCCCCGTTAAGAGGTTCTTGCTTGATGATGGCTTCTTCACTCCAGCCCTGCCTTCCCTCTGGTGCATCTAGAGGAGGAAGCCAGGGAGGAGGAAATGAGAGGCCCATCCCATTCCTCTGGGAAGTGTCTTCCTGTCTGGTTCCTTCGGGAGCTGGCACCGCTTGGTTTCTGTTTGTGTTGTGGACCCATTGCCTGGAGGGGAGGTGGAAAAACCAGCGCTCAAAACCAGGGCCCTGTGGGAGGAGTTCGGTGCTTAATGAATTATTCATTGAGGAGTGCAAGCACAGAGCATTCTGGAAGAAAAAGATGTTTTGCATAGGAAGCCCCCGGAGACCCTGGGTGCCTCCCAGATGGAAAGCTAAACACATCTCAAGTGTGTTTGACTGATATTTGCTTCCCGATGCACTGAGCATAAGCCTGGTTTATTGTGTTGACAATTTCTTATCTTCAGAGCATAATGGATTCGTGGCAAACATGAGAGCCCTGGACAGGGGAGACGTCACTGAACGGGCTTTTCCCTAAATCCAGGAATAATCCCCCTGTGCAAGAGATCCAGTTTGATGAACTAGTCAGTGTTCCCAAACCTCTGGGCTTGGGGAGATCAGGATAGGGAGACATCTGGCCGTAGGCAGCTCAGCTCAAGATAGAATATTGTCCCTCCCAGCAGTGGATCGCGTGTAACCCATGAGGCCTGTGGGGCTGCCTGAGACTGAGCCTCCTGCCCTGGGATGGGTACTGAGGGCCAGACAGCGTTGTAAATATGCTCCCCCAAACTCCAGATAAAAAGAAACATTGATTTAACACTGATTTCTCCTTGAACCAGTTGCCTTTTTTTTTTTTTTAACCAACTTGTAGTCCGTTGTCTGCAGTCCTCCCAGGCAGGAGAGCACTGACACTGCAGACAAGGACCAGCTGTGCGGTGGGAGGGTCAGCCTGGGGAGGGGGGTGGTGGTGAATAGAGGAGGGGAAGTAGGCCTGAATGTCCTTACTTGGAGGGGTCAGGGGGTCAGTGACAGTGGCAAGGAACAGATTTTTCCAGCCGCTTTCAGGCCGAGATTTGCACTGCATAATCTGAATGCTTTTATCTGTTTCTGAAAATAGACAGGAATTTTTTCCACAGGCTGCTCCAATCTGGCCGTGGAGACGCAAGGGAGGATCATGGGGAGAGAGTTGTACCGAGTCCAGTAAGTACGTTGTGTGACCCCTGACCCGCAGCTAGCCCTTTTCTGTATTGGCTCTGTAAGGCCCCTTGAAGTAGGGAGTCAAAGATGCTGGAAATACTTTCCATCCTGAATTTTATATAGCTTCTGATATACAGGACCAAAGAACCCCACAATTAGTATAAAAGGCCTCTGTGAGGTCATACGTACCTATCTGGAGAGAATCGTTCATTGAGTCTGTCCAGGATGACATACGTGGGAAACATGGGAAACGTAAACAGGACAGAAAGAAGAAAATGGTTTGGCCAGAAACTATAGTTTATGGTGGTTACCCATTCCACAAATCATATTCTCCACCTTTGTCCTGGATTTAGACTACAAAGAAGCACCACAAATTATCTACAAAGAGCTTCTTCGAGGTTAACTCTGGATTAAATCAGACTCCATCTCTCAGCAGCTGGTCCCTCTCATCTCAGATCAAAAGGATCTTGAACCTTCTAAGTGAACTGCTGTCAAGCAAACAGCAGGGGAATCTCTAATATTATTTACATAACATTTTCTCTTTTCCAGTCATGTATTGGTTTCTTCTTGGTACAAGCCTATCTTATAAATATGGAAACCAAGGCACAGAAAAAGAAAACAAGGTTTAGGGTCACACAGAGAGTCAGAGGTGGAACTGGGAAGAAGACAAGAGCCTTTGAACTTCAGATCAGTGTATCTAGGTACCACCTCTGCTTATTTCAACAATCCTTTATCATCACTATCCTCCCACTTACCAAGCACACAAAGTTATTTGTGTTGAGCATGTAGGAAAGCCTGCCAACTTTACTGGTTTCTCAACCTGGAGAGTTTCTTGGGGCCAGAGGTAACTGGGATGTCTTTGAGGCCAGTAAGGTTTTGGGGAGCTCCTCTGCAAGATTCCTCTGAAGTAAGTCTTGTTGGGAATGGAAGCAAGAAAAGAATGCCAGTTGGTTCTGAGATGTTGCCTATGTCTTGCGTCGCTGGGACCCCTCTGTTGTCCTCATGACAGAAGAACCTCAGGTTAACTCAGGTCACCAGTGAAGAGGAAAGAGAAAGGGCAGAAATGTGAACTCTCCTTGTCCCCTACAGCAGGCTAAGATCCTCTCTCGGACCCTCTTCTGTTGAAGGCCATGCCTGGGAACTGGAAGTCGTGAATTATGTTCTGAGACCACATTGAGCATCAAGGGAAGCATCTCCTTTGCCAGCTCCCAGGAACCTCACCCTGGGTACTGCTGTTGTCAGTCAGGATTGCTACCGTCACGGGAAGGCAACTGCAGTTGGGTACAACCTTGTGTGTCTGCCCAGTGGTTAGCTCCTGGTCACCAAGGAAAACAAGAGCAGGAGGAAGAAGAGGGACGAGGTCCAAGAGATGTGGGAGAGTGATTGGAAAACAAAAAGGCTGAATAGAACATCATTGGGATGGGGCATTGCTAAGAGGCTTTGAAAGTCACAGGAGATGCCAAATATCAAAGGAGAAAAGGGGCAGCAGAGAGAACCGAGGTACACCCGGGCCTCTGCCAGCCGGCACCGCAGAGCTTGTGACGGACCCGGACAAACTGCCCAACCCTCTAGAACTCTGAAGCACCACCACGCACTGGGCTTCAAAAGAAAGAAAAGCAGGAAGTTGGTGGTTTCAGGTCCTTGGAAAAGAAGTGGGCTGGCGGCTGACTCAGCCTCCTGTGCCCCAAGAACCCAGCACACACACAAGCTTTCCCATGCGGTCACTTGACCACCACTTGTAAACCACTCTGATTTGGTGTCGTATGGGGCCTGGTGCTTTATCAACACGATTCCTGACTTTCCCCAGTGCAGCTCCTGCGGAAGCTGTCGACAGCACCTCAGTTGTTTCATAAGACTTTTATGGAGTACAGGGAAGGGCCAGACTTTTTTAAGAAGATGCTCAAAATAGAAAAAGGAACAAACAGTAATGATTCCCCTTGATCCACCAAGAGGCGTGCCTATGGTGTGATGAAACACGTGGGCTTTGGTATCATAAGGATGCAGGCTGGGATCCTGCCTTTGCCAGTTTGTGACCTTGGGGAATTGGTTTAACATTCTTGATCTTTGGTTTTATCATCTACACACTGAGAGAAAAACACATATTTTGCTGGGTTCTTGTAAAGTTTGGTGGTAAGATGGGCACAGGGCCTGGTATTTAGGGGATCAATAACTGTTAGCTGTTGGTACTCTCTACTCTGCTAGCTCCCACCATCGGCATGAGGACTAACTTCTCCATGGAGCATTTTTCTAGAAGCCCCACCTCCCCAGCTATGTATGTTTTTGTGCTATTTTGGAAAGGAACCGCGATCATTTCATCTAAGCCATTCCTTTCTTTGTCCAAAGAGGTGACTGCTTGATTCGAGATCACAATGGATGCAAACTAGTGGCCAAAATGGGATTTGGGCACCTGGCTGCTTCCTCCTTACCTGCTGGCCTGTGTCTACAGGAGATCCTGATAGTCCTTGGACGTGGCCAAGTGCATTTATTTCCTGCTAAGTTACCGACTGGATGGTACTTCTTTGTGATGACCCTTCAGAAGAGAAGACACAGGTGAAAAGAAATGAACATGCTGTCTCCTCCCAGTACCAATTTCTTCCCCATCCCTTTACCATCCAGGCCACGACTCAAAGCAGATAAAGCCTCCATCTCTTGGGTGCTGCCAAGGGCCAGTGGGGAGACTCCTGCTTACGGTGTGCTGGTGACTCCCTCAAGACTTCACACGAGCCTCCCCTGCTTTCCGGGGAGGAGTAGCAGTAGGCACTTCCCACCACGGGATGCTTTGTCTGGTAGCCTTGGCTTGTGGGAAGCCATCCATGGCTGTGCAGGAAGTCATCTAAACTCTCTCTGCCGGTAAGAAGGTCCCAAACTGCCCAGAACCTTAGGGACAGCTGAGCTATTAATGGCAAGTGAATGAGCTCTGAGGCCCACGGAGTATAAACTACATTTACATAGTTCCTACGGCCCGTCTAGAGAGCTTTGGGGAAAGAAGGAAGAGGTAGCCTCATCTTTGGCTATTGATGTCAATTCTTATCCAATGGAAAGTTTTGGGGTTTTTTTGATTTTTGGTTTTTTTTGGTTTCTTTTTGTGTGTGTATGTGTGTTATGTTAGTCACAGTATAGTACATCATTAGTTTTTGATGTAATGTTCCGTGATTAATTGTTTGCATATAACACCCAGTACTCCATGCAATCCGTGCCCTCCTTATTCCGATCACTGTGCTAGCCCATTCCCCCCCACCCCCCTTCTTTCTAAAACCCTCCATTTGTTTCCCGGGGTCCACAGTCTATCATAGGACAAAGGGGCATGCCCCAAAGGGGCAACCCACAGAATGGGAGAAGATATTTGCAAGTGACACTACAGACAAAGGGCTGATGTCCAAGATCTATAAAGAACGTCTCAAACTCAACACCCAAAAAACAGATAATCAAGTCAAAAAATGGGCAGAAGACATGAGCAGATGCTTCTCCAAAGAAGACATACAAATGGCTAACAGACACATGAAAAAATGTTCATCATCATTAGCCATCAGGGAAATTCAAATCAAAACCACCTTACACCAGTCAGAATGGTAAAGAGGAAAAAAACAACAAATGTTGGAGAGGATGTGGACAAAGGGGAACCCTCTTACACTGTTGGTGGGAATGCAAAGTGGTGCAGCCACTTTGGAAAACAGTGTGGAGGTTCCTCAAAAAGTCAAATATAGAGCTACCCTGTGACCCAGCAATTGCACTACTGGGTATTTACCCCAAAGATACAGATGTAGTGAAAAGAAGGGCCACATGCACCCCAATGTTCATAGCAGCGATGGCCACAATAGCCAAAATGCACAAAGAGCCAAGATGCCCTCCAACAGATGAATGGATAAAGAAGATATGGTCCATATACACAATGGAATATTACTCAGCCATCAGAAAGGATGAAAACCTAACTTTTGTATCAACTTGGATGGGACTGGAGGAGCTTATGCTAAGTGAAATAAGTCAAACAGAGATAGTCAATTATTATATGGTTTCACTTACTTGTGGAGCATAAGGGATAGCATGGAGGACATTAGGAGAAGAGACATATGAAGGTGGACAATGGATAGTTTATGCATCTTTTCCAGGGCTGAGAGATCTGCAGAGGTGAAAGTTGGAAGGACATCCCTTCTAAGATGGAAGGAGAGGAGAAGACTTGTGACGGAGAAGGAGCACTGCCTGGAGCCACACCCTCGTCCAGTCTTGCCTCAGGGCTGAGTTCAATGCAGAAAGAGGCCAGAGATGGGTAAAAACGAGGGGTAATTACCTCTTCTCTGTCTCTTGCAAAAAGGGTGTGTGTGAGGGGGGCTAGGTGGGTGCCTCTTTCCATGGTCAGGAAAGTTTTGTCTTTTAGGAAAATGGGTGCTTACGTGCTGAGTGGAGCAGAATCTATTTCCCAGAGGCCAGTGCACCTGGGCACGGAGACCTTCGAGCGGCCAGATGTTTGCAAGGCTGTGATAGCAAAGCCAAGGGCACCTGCAGCTGGTCAACATCCCCCGGGGTCAAGGACACAGGCAGCTTTGCCCTCCACCTGGGAGGAGGGTCTGTGCACACGTGAAGGGGAGGTCAGGCCCCCGTGGCGATGGGAGGGGTACTTCCAGAGCTGAGGCCCCACCTGAGTCCTAGGCCCTTTCCTCTCCCTCACCCATCCCCCCACGACTGCCTCCACGCTGCCTCCCACCTGTGCACAAAGGAAGCCTGGCTTACCGCTTGAAGCTCTGGCAGGACAGGGCCAGCCCATCCCTCCTCCTTTCTCTCCGGGCACACACATGCACATACATGGAGGCACATAGTGCACACTCACATCGTGCACATGCACGCACACCATGCACATGCATGTCACATATACCAGGTACCCTGAGCACATGCACACCCATGCACGCACACACCATGTGCATACACACATACAGCATGCACATACTGGGTACACCATGCACAAGCACGCACACACATCACACACGCACATCACCCATGCACACATACATCACACACATGCAAGAACACACACGGCATACCACCCACACACGCCACACATGCACACACCTGCACATCCCCACGCCTGACTGGCTCAGTCACCTGACCTTGGTGCCTTCCACGGCGGGGGCCCCAGAGCCAGGAGCCCCGAGCCCAGCACTAAGCTGGCGTGGGCTCTAAAAATAGCTGTGTCCGACGTGATGAATGGGAAGGCATTGGCTCTCCTTTTCCTGCCTCAGCTTCAGGGCCTGAATCATGTTGGGAAATGACATTCTGTTAACACAAGCACTTTTGCTTCCTCCCGCGCTCTCTCATCATCCGGTGGGGCCCAAGCCAGGACTGGGTTTCAGTGTTTAAATCCTCCCCGGGGGGTAATCAACAACCCCAAACACTGACATTAAGAAAAGCCATAGGTACAAACAGAGAAAAGCATCCTGGGCCAGGGGAGGGACTGCTGGGGCCCTGATACATTGCCACCCCAGCTCCACCAAGAACCCCCAGAACCCAGACACCAGGACCAGCAAGACCTCTGGGGCGGGGGTTCAGGAGCAGCCCGGGCTCACTCCGTACTGGGCTCAGGGGATCAGTCAGTGAGAGTCAAGTGGATGGCACCCAGACAGACGGCTTCGCCATGCTTCCACGACGGGGGCTCTGGTGCCACAGGCAATCAGACCTGCTGGCGAGCCAACTTCTCAGCAGTGCAGGGAAAGAATTTGAGGAAACTTTTTAAAAACTTCCCAAACTTCTGCAGTTCAACTTTTCATGACCCTTGTTCTAAGTTCCGTGAGGCCAAGGGCCCTGCTCTGCCGATTTTTGCATCCCGTAAGCCCCAGCACGGGTGCTTGGCTCGGAACAGGTGTTTGATAAGTTCTTTCTTTGGGTTGGAAAGAAACAGCACCTAGAGGGGTTCAGTGGGAGAACTAGAGACATACACCTTTTAAAGAGTAAAAGGTGGGACCTCTAATATCCGGAGATTACGGCAAAGCCTGACACTTGACCTTGAGGAAGGTCATTTCCTACAGCCTATTCCAGACTTGTTTCCATCCCAGCTCAGGGCTACTTGGGAGCCTGTGGCTTTCCTAAGCGAAGGATTTGACAGCTCATTCCCACTCAGACAGAAACCAGTTCCTCCTGCGAAGCCTCTCTTCTGGTCCCCACATCTTGTTTCTATTTTTCTGCTTGGATGTATACAGGGTCTGGGGCTAATGGAACTTGCTTTAGAGGACTTTTTGGAAACATCCTCTTAACCTTTTAACCAGTTCTCAAGCAAAGTGACAAAAGCTTTGGGCTTAAGCAGTAAACCTGTAATTAGAGGCCTCAGAAATTCACATTTCTCAGTTCTGAGAGTCTCATGTTCACTATTTAGACTAGGGCAGAATGTCACCAGCATTCAGACACACGTAACCTGTAGGTCCGCCTGTGATCCTCTCTCCCATCTGTGTTTGGAAATGTGTAGGAACAGTGGTCTTAGTGGCTGCTCACATCCTTCCCCACTCCCTCTACTTCCACACCCCACCCCACCCCTCCAAATCACACACATGCTTGTCCTGAGTGGAGAAGGAAAACTTGTGCACCAGGAGCCAAGGCCAAGAGAGTCTCCGGAGTCTGCGGTGAAAGAGAGCCACCGGCAGGCCCAGGGCAGCTGGCAGAGGCTTGCTGAACACTCGTGAACTCTGGGGACACAGAGTTACTACCTGCGGCATGAGATTCACATAAACAAGAGGCTAAGATGGGAAGATGTCTAGAGCAGAGAGATAAGCAGACCCGAGAGACTCTCAGATTCCAAAAATGGGGGTACAGAGATATGCCCTCTCTGGGTGCCTGAGATTGAAGGAAGAGTGGAAAGACTTCTGGCTGGGGAAGGAAGGGCTCCAGCCGGAGCCTCTACTGCCAGTTTTCAGGGTGACCTTAGGTATCTTCATCGGTAAAATAAGGCAGGGTTGATCTCTAACTCTGTGATGCTGACACACTTGTATTCACAGGTGTGGGAGGAATTCATCAACAGAAGGAAGAGAACAGCCTCCCTGGCTCACCAGGTTGGTGGTGGGATGTTCCAGGCAGTCCCTAAATAGAGGGCTTCCCTTTGGCTTTTTAATTTCTGGACTCTTTCTTCACAACCCTTTGCAATAGGTCAAAAGTGCCTGAACACCATTTGGCTTCTCTTCAGAGGCACGTTCCTAGTTTAGGGCATCCCTCCCTACATCAGCTTCCTCTGAGGGTCTCTGTGCTCTCGCTCGCTCTCCAAACTTCTTGAAGACCTTTCCTGAATCAATTCATTCTCATGCTGTCCTTATTTCTTGTTTGGACACGGAAGTCTTTGCCTCTCTTTTTGGTCTTGGGTTTTTCTATTCTTTAGCTCTTATACTGATCACCAGAGGGTATGTAAAAGGCACCGCCAAGAGGAAAAGACCATGCAGACCTGACTCCCCCAACCCCCCGCCAAGTTGTCTCTATGGAGATAGGGTTACCATGCAATTTCTGAGAGTCTGGCGAAACTTCCTTCTTGCAGGTTAAGATGGCTAATAGATCCCAGGGATTTTCCAGAGTGGACCCAAAGCTTATCTTTAGGATATTTACAGAGCTGACCAGAAATTCCGGCACTTAAATGCAATGCATTTTCACATAGTACGTGTTCACTTTTGCTAAATCCTCTCTATTTGTAGATGTCACTTCCTTGCTGAGGGTTACCTGCTCAGGAGGCTTTTGATCCGTATGTGAAAAAGCAACCAAAGTTGACCCAGTGGGCAGGCCAGCCGGGTGGCTCTCTCCTTCTTCTCCGTTTGTAGATGACATCCAGATAGCCCCATTCTGGTGGGTGCCAGAGAGGTAACTATTCTCAAATTGAAGGGGAAGGAAGTCTTTTCAAAAACATTTTTTTAAAAGTTGGGCCCTGTAACTTACCCTTTCCCTCAGTGAGGCATGGCTGGTTCCCTGCTATAAAGATAAATGGGAGGCCAAGTAGGTCTGAGAGCCCCTCCGGGAGTGTGGCTGGGCACTGGACAAGTCATTTATTTCAGGGCATAGCCTGGCTTCTTGCCGGGCGCTCCAGTGTAAGCCCAGCCAAGGAGAAATCCAAGGGGGGTGGATGACTCCCAGCGTGGGTCTTCTGCTTCCCAGCTAGGCCCTTCCAGCATCTGGTGGATGTGCACAATTAGTAATGCTTTTGAGGATAATGATTTGGTCTCATGGAAAAAGGAGAATTGGTCCAAGATAATGTCTGGTAAACTTTGACATTCCACCCTCAAGTGATCTTGCACTCATGTAGAATCACTAACCAGCTGCGCGATCGTATTACAGAATCTTCCTCAAGGGCCAACTTGCTGTTGACTCCATCCCCAAATTCCAGATTTGCTCAAACAAAAGGAGCCGTGATGTGGAAGGAGCTGCAATCAGCCAGATGGAAGAGAGGTGGAGATTGCCAAGATTCCAAGCACCCTCTTAGCTGTTTTGGCCCAACATCCTCCCCCCCATTTTGTTCATGAAGAAAACTGAGATCCAAAGAAGAGAATTTCCTAAGGTCGCCCAGAGGAAGAAGGGGGACAAGAGAACAGAACGCTCAAACCACGGAAGCCCCAGGCCAAGGTGCTCACTCACCTCTTAGGGGCTACCCAGCCCTCCTTGACCCCATTCTTTAAATTACCTGTATGAGTGAGGCTGTAGGCCAGAGAGGTGGTGGTGGATTTGCTTCAGTGCAAAGACACAAAGCTGTGTTGATAGAGTCTGCCAAGAGGAGAAACCTTGATGTTCTTGAGGGGAGAGGAGAAGGAAACGGTAGCAAAGTCCTGCTTTTCCTAAGCCACACACGCAAAGTTAAACAAGATGAAGCAAGTTGTCTGGATCCATGATCCCACCAAGAACAAGTATCAGTGAGGTCTTTTCAGAAGAGCATACAGAAAAGAGCAAATAATGTTAGTCATCCAATGGCAGGTCTCTTTAAAACACCTACTCCATGCGGGACATTGGTGCTCGGTGTTATGAGGGACGAAGAGAGTCAAGGGTGGCAGAGAGTTACAGCCTCAAGAGCCAGCCAAGTGCTTGTCAATGACTGTGTCCTTACAGGTGCACAAACACATGCGTGCACACACTCATGGTAAGGGGTAAGTCTTTCTCCATACTCAATATATTCTCTTTATTCTGAGATTGTGTCTTATCTCTTTGGGCTGTTGTAATTTAACTTTCTCAGTTTCAACAGTATCCTCCCAGTAAAATGCTGGCAACCCAATCAGGGTTGTCTTGAGTATTTTTGAAACACTATTGGTTGATGAGATCCAAAAGTTTGGCAAATGGAGATGTGGTTAAAAGGACATGGGCTCTAGGGACAGAGACATGGGTTGAAATCAGGGTTCAGCTATTTATTAACTATGTGATCTTGGGAAAGTTTCTTAAAACTGAGTTTAAGTTTTCTGCCTGTGTTGCAAAAAGTCCCCAAAGCAGTGCCGAAGTGCATACCTATGGAGTATGTAAAAACGTGATGGCCCATTTCAGAAATAGTTCGTGTGTGTTTGTGCACACAGGGACACCTACATTGTACCAGGTGCTGTGGGGCTAACAGGAGACCTTTAATAGTCTTTGAGGTCAAGGAGTTAAAAATGTTGCTGGTAAAACAGTCTCCCTCACCAGAAAGCATGGGAGAGACATAAAGTCTAGTATATCTTTCTCTTTTCCCTGAACAGTTTCTTTGGTTTGGTAACAGTGACAGAATTTTCAACTATTGCTTTCCACAGTTCACATTATATTGTTTTTCCATGACTGGTTTCAGTTTATACTAAGGCTCCCTCAAAACTCATAAAGTTCCCTTTAAAACCTCATAAAATTTCACCTGTGGATGTTTATTGCCCACAGGATGTGAGCTATGTCCATTTGGTTTTGATAGATTTACCATTATTAAACTTGGGCCTCCATTTTCCACCAATCTTATGAAGATGCCTGCCTCCTTATTTAGCACAAGGGACTCTTCCCTTTTTCCTCCAGTGAATACAAATTTTGGCTCCCTGGGATTGAGCTGGGCTCAAGTGACTCTTAGTCTTAGTCTCTTAAAGTCCAGGAATTTGCTTCAGCTCTGGGAAGTGGAGATCCTTCATGAAGGCACACTCCAAGCTTACTCCAGCCTCCCCAGTCTCCTCCCAGGTGTCGTTGCCAGAAATCCATCCAGAAGTGCTTGCTGAATTGCCCGGGGACTGGCATTTCAGAGATGACAAGGATGTTGAAGATGTTCTTACTAAAGTCAAGGGCATTTCTCAAGAGCCTAGAAATAATCCAAAATAATTTCTTTATTGACTCTAGATTTATCTCCTTGGGACATTCACCCATGGGTTCTAGTCCCATATGATAGTTTTATAAATGTATGCAGAAAGACACCATGTTTCTCTTTTAGCCTTCTTTTTTCCAGGACAATGCAACCATTTCTTCACATCTGAATGTAGGGACCTGGTTTCTAGACTCCTTGTCATCCTGATTGGTCCCTTTTTGACTTCCCATTTAGGTGTGTGTCTGAATCATACTGGAGTGAAGGAGGGTCTTTAGGGGTAGATCTTCATGTCTCACGTCTTCATGTCTCAAGACCCTTTCCCCCAGGATGGAGCATAGACTTGGCTGTCAGTGTACATTTCCAAGGTAGCCAACAAGTGCTCAAAGTTCACAGTAAGTTCAGACCCTGGCCAGGGACAGATCAATTGTGGGAGGTCCAAACAGGTAGGAAGAGCCCCAGACTGGAGAATTCAGGGCAATCTGGCAGTGTGGGCCACAGAATCAGACTAAAAGAAGAACTACAGAGTTACCAACTGAGATAATGTGTAAGGAGGAAGGGGTCACCTACAGCTGGAAGTAACTCAAATTCTTAAGCCTAGGGGGATTTTGGGTCCTGGGTAAGTTTGCCATGTGGGATGATCAGAGAAGAAGCTGGAGGAACAGTCTGAATTAAGAATTATTTTTTTAATTCTAAGCTTCAACAGAACGTAGGGTCAAAGCTATTGACCTTGTCTGTATCATCAAGATTCTTTTTTTGGAAGGGCAGACACCCAAGTCATCCTGTTTTAAGCACAAAGGAAACTTACTGGTTCATAAAGCTCCAAGGTACTGGTCTGAGGGTAAGTCCTGCTTCAGGAGCTATTGGACCTAGGTGACTCCATCTCTTAGCTCTAAGTAGATGTTCCTCTTAAGCCCATGTTTCCAAGTGGTTCCTTCCAGAAGCTTTCATTCACTTCCTCCTAGTTTCAAATTCAGCTAAAAATGAATGTTTCCTAAGAACTGTAACAAAAAGTCCCAGAATTGGGTCATGCACACATTTTTGGAGCTCAGAGGTGGGCAGCTGACCATGTGAGGCAGAGAATGGTGGAGGGGTAATTTCCCAGAAGGAAATGAGAGTGCACCTGGGGATGGTAGATGTCCAACACTTTGCCCCCCTCCAGATTAGCCCTGGGGATCTGGGGACAGGAGGCTGGAGATGCGGCAATGAAAAGAGCTGGCAGTGGCAATGAGTTGAGAGTGTCTGTTGGTTGGAAGACCTCTCCTTTGTGAAAACTCAGCCCAGCAGTTCAGACACAGTCCAAACAGTGAGAGATAGAAAGGGACCATCTCCTTATTCCAGGCTCTGTGCCTTAACAAAAGCCCAGTGCTGGATTGCATGGGCTATTCTGAAGTTTCAGCACTCCTACTGGATCTTCTGCACATCAATTGTCATTAAGGTGCTCCATGTCCATCCTTTCTCAGCTGTGATGGTGTATGTTCAGGATTTTGCATTTAGCTTTGTCCCTTTCCAAATCAGGGAACATGTTCCAGGATGAAGAAAGAACATTTTGAGCCATTTTGCTTCTCTTCATTTTCTCTTCCTCTGGAAATAATCACAACAAAGCCTCATTATAATTTTAAAATTCAAGGCTTTGCTGGGTTTGGTAAGCCAGGGTCTGACTTGAACATCAATGCCAGCACCAAACTAGGCTCAGCCTGGATCCTTGCTGAGTTGTTTATCTTCCTCTGATCTTAATCTCAACATTCTTGTGAAGGCATTTTTGGGAGAGGGGTACCCCTCTTGGAGAGGCAGGGTGACTTCATCCCTTACCTCCACCTCTTTTCTTTTCTTTCATTCATTCTTGCTTGCTTGCTTTCTTGCTTGCTTTCTCTTTTTTCTGGACAACAAGAATCTTGTCCTTTCCTGTCCTCCCTTTCAACTCTTCTACTCTCTGAACTGGGACCTTTCCTGACTAAGTAATGTCAGAGGTGACAAATCATTTATGGGTCACATACCCCTGTCCATCCCTCCTCTTGGCTACTTCTAAGCTAAAAAGTCTGGAAAACATCAGATGATTTAGAAAGTGAGCTGAATGGGTTCTTTATGCTTCTCATTTGGTGCCAGGGAGCAGAGCAGTGGCTGATGCAAGAACTGGACAGAGTAGGAGTTGAGCTTAAAAAATAAATGATAGGGGCACCTGGGTGGTTCAGTGGGTTAAAGCCTCTGCCTTCGGCTCAGGTCATGATCCCAGGATCCTGGGATTGAGCCCTTTAACGGGGGCGGGGGGGGGGGTCTCTGCTCAGCAGGGAGCCTGCTTCCTCCTCTCTGCCTGCCTCTCTGCCTACTTGTGATCTCTGTCTGTCAAATAAATAAATAAAATCTTAAAAAAAAAAACAGAGAGAGCACAAAGAACAAAATTGTGCAGGGCTCTTCTAGCATTATTAAAAAAAAAAAAAAGATAAAAAGAACCCATCCATAGCTAAGGACTCCTACACAAAGTACTTGGGAAGAGCACTCAATGGGGAACCATGCAAAGTTGTGGGTCTTCTGTTGAGGCTGGAAGACAGGCAGGGCAGGGCTCTGCCTGCAGGATGTTCTAGGTCAGTGCTTATAGGATCTGCACTTGGGGCCACTGAAAAGGGAGTGATGACATGAGGCAATTGGAGCAGTGGGGATAGGGCTCAGCAAAATCTTAGTGTATGGACAGATGTGACACTTATGACATCCACAGGTGGGGAGAAGGCAGCTATGGAGAAAAGGCCCTCATGGGACAGTGACTTGCACCCCTACTCTTCAGCACATTCAATAGGCTGGTCACACTCCAGTGGGGATGGAAGCCTACAGGTTTGGTCTTTGGGAGCATGCTGCCCTTGTCAATGGTGAAGACTCACCTAGTTACTGCTGACTCCACTTTTCTCCTTGAATCCCCCCAAATCATCTTTCTACCCCCACCTCATACCACCCTAGTCCCCTGGTTTCCAGGGTCCTGTTCCATCCTGCTCCCACCCAAGAGAGCTTCTCTGCTTTCTAGGGGTTGGGGTGGGGTTGGGGGAGTGCAGCGGCTGAAGTGAAATGGTCTGGTCTTCCCCCATGCTCTCCCAGTCAATGTTGAGCATAAACTATCTTGTTTCCTTCAGGGCTGCCTGTTTTGATGCCATGAGCCTTTTCTTTCAACAAAACCCTTCTTGTATAAATAAAAAATTCAGTTTTCAACACTTTTAAATTTGGAAGGGAAGAAAAGAACATTGGCTTTCCCCCTCTGCGTTCCTATTTGAATAATCCTAATTATCACCAAATGACATGGATGTCTTGAGGAGAATTAAGACCAAGAAAGCGTAAAAAAAGCACAAAGATTACTATTTCAATACATAATTATATTTCATTCTCATTGGTTGTTTGTAGACACAAAATTAGGTAGCAGAAAACTGACCTCCACAGATAATCTTTTTGAATAATAACCACTGTGTTGAGATGTCTTTCACATACCATACAATTCACTCATTTAAAGCATATGATGTAGTGAATTTTATTATCATCTTCACAGAGTTGTCACAAATAATCTTTCAATACAGGCAGTGCTTTGAGAGAGTAGATAGTGGGATGATGCTGTTTCATTTTTCCCCCCAAATTCTGCAGAAAGTCCAATTCAAGCATACTACTCTCTCCCCCGTGTAAAAGCCAGTCCAGTGTATCTGGGGGTACCAGCCCCACACCTGCTCCACACTGGGTTAGGGGAAAGGGAGCTTACCTTTGCAGATGAGCCCTTGACATAGATTCTCTTATGTAGTTTTCACAAAAAGATTTTTCCTTTGGGGGGTTATTTTATCCCCATTTCTCAGACGAGGTAACTGAGATCAGAGTCACCCAACTAGTGAGTGTCAGAGCTGGAGATTTTACCCAAAGTCTACATGAATCCAAAGCCATTCTGTCCAAAGCTCCTTCTGCTACCTTAGATTGCCTCAGAGGGTAAAAGCATAAGAGTGATCTTGGAAAGTACCTGAACTTAGATTCTGAAATTCTCTACTGTTCGGGAAACTCTTCACAGAAAGCTGTGCCACAGACTGGTGTTCTTGAAATGTGATTTTGAAATCACTGCTGTAGCCCTAAGTTGAGACTCCAGAAGGTTTGGAGAAGACCTTGCCATTGGCTTCCCTCAAAAGGAACAGATGATATGGCCTGGTGGTCTAGTGCTGTGGGCTCGGATCATGAGACCCTGGGCAATGGATACTTCCAGAATCATTCTGGCACTGCCCTTGGTGCTGATGAGCCAGTCCCCTGGGCAGAGGGGCAGACTCCTAGGGTTTGAACAGACTAGAGTAGAGACAGGTCTGCCTGCACATGGGACAGTCAGCCCTCTACTCTCAACCTCCCTCTCCTTTCTTGGACTTCTCAAACCTTCGGGTATATTTTCTTTTGCTTCCCTGCCTCCCTCTTTGGACTTGCTCTTGTTCCTTTCTATTCCAATAAAGTCCTCATGGAAAAGACCTAAAAGACTGGTGATGCCTCAGGTTCGTAGGTAGAGGGGAAGTCTCATCTACCAAGACTGGAAATTTAAAGTGGTGTGCCCCATTTGGAAGGCAAATGACTGTATCTGTGAAAGACTCTAATAGGCAAATTCACAGTCTCAACAGTTTCAGTTCATGAAATGGAAACACTTGCAAAATTGTGCAAAGACGTACGTGCAACATTGCTTGTTAGAGTTCTATTTGTAGTTGTAACTATTTAGAAATAACCCAAACGTGCTTCAATAGGGGACTAGTTAGGTAAATTGGAATGACCACATCAAAATAGTATGTAGCCATGAAAAAGATAGTGCTCTCCATATTTTCATGGAGAGAAGCAAGCTGATTTATATGTAAATGATTGAGAACAACATGCATATGGTAATGGTTAATGTTTATTAGGGACTTACTGTATGTTGGACCTCTGTGCTTTCATTTGTTGTCTTACTTCTCAACACGACCCTATGAATACTATCGTTGTTCCTATTTTCAGATAAGGATTACAAAAAATTTTTTAAATCTTGCCCCAGTGCCATACAGCTAATAAGTCTCCAACCCAAGCTGGACACCTGGATCCCTCTCTCTCCTGAATTTCCCAGGACAATCAAATTTTTGTAGAGAATAGGAGGAAAGTCTATGCACCCATTGATGTTAGCCTGAGTGTTGAGTACAGAAAAGTTTGCTTGGTGGACTTGATCTTTCTAGACTCCCTGCATGTTCTCTCCTTCCATCCCAGACAGAGTTAATCACTCCTTCTGGGGGTTTCCAGAGCCACTTATGCATACCTTGAATCCCCTTCACTAACCTCCACCTCAAACTTTGGTGTCTATGTTTGTTGCCACTATTATTATGCTCCGTCCTCAGGGGCTGAGTCTGACTTGCTCGGGTTTATGCCCCCCATTCCTGGCATAGAGTAGATAAATGGCCTCAGAACATCTGTTGAAACTGTACGAGGGTGTCATGCACACTGAGCCAAGGTCAGGGGATCAGGTTCAGGGTCAAGGTGTCAAGATAGATAGTCACTGCGGCTATTCTGGGAAAAGGGCCTGCTGAGGAGACCAGGAGCTACGTCTCCAGCATGCTAGGGTTACCCGAGCGGAACACGGAGCCCCACCATGAAGTCTTCCATAGGCTGGGGCAGATTTTCTCGGAAACTAGTGAACCCTAAAGCTGCAGGACCTACCAACGTCTGATACCTAATTTTGTAATCTTTACCTTAGAAAGGACATAAGCTTTGAATCTGGATCCCCCCTTTCCAGAATGTCTCCTTCCTTCTTTCTTTGGGGTGTACATTTCCCTCCCCTTTTCCTGTGCTGATCTGATTTTTCCGAAGCACACCTTTCAAAGCCACATTTCTCTGTTGAGTGTCCCCTTCATCAATCACCTTAACTGTCACCTTCTGCACCTCAAAGCAATGTTCCCCAGGAAGGCAGAGTGCAGGTCATGGGTCTCCAATGGTGTTCAAACATTCTGAGAAGCCCAGGGGAAGAAGCATACTTATCTGCCATCAAACCTCAAAGGTCAACTGAAATGTCAACTGGCCTCTGGCACCAAGCTGCAATTGTGCCTCCTCACGTGGGGACACCGAGTGCTCGCGCCTGCTGGAAGCCTGGATGGCAAACACATTCATCTATGATTCATTAGAACATGGAGAAACGAAGTCATCTTAATAGGTTGTTTAAAAAATGTCATTTAATTGGTTGGAGACCAAATCTTTCAAAAGCAAACGTTTAGGGAGAAGCACCTGGAAGCAAAAATACAGGGACTCTCTCCCGGACACCTTTAGTCTCCAGCATGCTTAGACAGCTCCAAAACAGAGAAGATTCTGGAGCTGGGAGCAGGCAGTTCTGAGCAGGTCAGGTGAGCATAAGCAGAAAGCCCACGTCCTCACCAGTGCAAGCCTGTCACTCCCAGTGTGGGGCTCCCAGAAGGCTCCCTCTGAGTGAGACATTTTATTTTAAGGAAGTGATTACTGAACGAAAATCCCTTCAAGGCCCTGGACTCTGTCCTCGTGGCCCACCCCTCCTGGTGGTAGACAGGAGAAGCTGCCTTTGTGCGGCACCTGGTTTAAGATATTTTTTTATTTATTTGAGACAGAGAGAGAACATGAGCAGGGAAGGTTAGGGAGCCAGAGAAGCGGAGCCCTGTTGAGAAGAGAGCCGGATGCAGGGCTTGATCCCAGGACTCCAGGATCATGACCTGAACCAAAGGCAGATGCTTAACTGACTAAGCCACCCAGGCACCCCAAGAGTGGTTCATCTTTTGAGAAATCTCCCCTCTTGGCCCATCTCAGCCCAAGAAACCCCCCAAAGACAAGGTCTGTGCAAGCGAGGTCCTACAAAAGCAAATCACAGATTTCAGAAACCCTCAGGAAAGGAAACAGTTGCCTTCCCTACAAATGGCAGATGCCCCCTCTACCAGGTGTCCTCTCCTGTTTCGTGGCCCCAGCATGACCTTCCTTCACTTCCAGAACTGACTTCTCCAGCATAGGATCGGGGCTTCCTCTGCCACAGTCGGGGGATCCTGGGAGGTGACTCGTGCCTTTCAGAGTCCTGATGAGACTTTGCAAACCCCAAACAACACATAGCAGAGCCATTGCTCAACTGATTCTTTAAATACCACCACCTGGGGTAGACGTGGGCCAGCTGTTGAACAGCTGTACCACTTCAGCACTCAGCCCCAGAGGTGGAACAGAGACACAATAAAACAAGATGAAGAGGCACCTCCTGGGCAAGACATGCTCAAGGAGAGGGGAGCAGAGCCCAGCCGTGTCAGCTCAGCCCCTTGGCCTGGCTTCTCCTTGTCTTTCCAGTTTTATTATAAATACACTCATATAAAACTAAGTACCACTCTACTTTTGTTTAACACTGTATAATTTAAGCATTTCCCATGCATTATCTCCTTGGATCCCTTAGCACTTAAAAATGTTTAAAAATTTGCTAAATTTTTAATGCATTTATAATTTTCCCCACCCAACCCATGTATCCTTTGCAAACGTTGTCTATCACTTTCTAAGGAATGCCATGTATACAAGCAGGCACCCACACACAAATCCCTTTCCCCTTTTTTCCCCTTTCTTCTCTAAAGCTGCCGTTCCTCCTCTGGCCAGTTCTCTTAATACTATAATTATAGGTTTTGGCAAATTTTGCTTTCAATTTTTGGCAATTCATGTCCGAATCTCTAAGATGGTAATCCTTTGTTCCTTTTTCCACTCACCTCTGGAAAAAGTGTATTCTTTGTACCTGTGGCTTGCTCCTCATCTCCAGCTCCCACACTAACTTAGCTGATCGTCTACAAATTCTTTCATGACCAGAGGACATTTAGAGACACAAGGATGACCTCTACCAAATCACCTCGTCCCTACGTCACTGTCTGGCGGCTGCCTTTCTGCCCCAAAATGTTACATTGTCCTGAATTCAGCTCTTCCACTACTCACGAGGTGGCCTTGGAAACATGCCTTAAGCTCTCTGAAGCTCTGAGCTTCTGTTCCCTCAATGTAAAATCAAGACACTAGTAGAATCAATCTCATGGGCTTATGGTTAAGAACTAATGAGACAATGGGTCCTCCGTGTCACAGAGACTGATGGCCAGAGTGGCCTTGGTGCCACAAGCTTGCATCTTAAGCTGATGTGGGGCTATGATCCCCAGACCCTGAGATCATGACCTGAGCCAAAAGCAGACTCTTAACCAACTGAGCCACCCAGGTGTCCCTGGAGATCCTGGATGAGACTTTGGGTCTTCATTCTTGGTGATGGGCGGTGGGGGCAAGCATATATAATAGAATAGGGTGTCCATGGTGCTGAGAAGCCAAAGGAGTTCCAGTAGCAGATACCATTCAATAGCTTATTAATATTCATTAAAAATGACTTTCTTTTGTGCCTTTTCCAGTGTTGAAGTAAAAATACAGTTCTTGAATTCCCAGCTTCCTTGCTGCCAGACATGACCATGTAATGCAGTCTGGTCACTGAAATGTCCACTGGGGCAGACCTAGCTTCCAGAGAAAAATACAAAGCCTCGGAAGGAGAAAGTCCTTCACCCCTTCCCATCTTCCTGCTTTGAACATGGATGCAAGGCTACAAGGAGCATAGGTATCTTGCAACCATGAGGCAACAAGCAAGGAGTGAAATCTGGGAGGCCAACCATGGAGGAAAAGACCCCAGTGGAATGACTGAGCAATGGCTCCCCTCAACCTGCCTATGTCCCCATGCTTCAACCATGACTCTCCTATTTGCTTAAGCTATAGTTGGGCTTTTTTGCAGTTGATTATAATCCTAGCTGGTATAAGAGCAGGGATATTACAATTGAAAAAACTAATAACTATCCCCTGAAATGGGGTCCCATGAAGCACTAGGTGATGTAGGATGAGTTGTCTATGTGAGCCGTGAAAAACTTAGGTGATTGTGGAACTGAGAGAGAGAACACTCTGTTCGCCCAGGGGCTGTGAGCTGCAGAAGAGGATGAGAAGAGTGTCTCTCATGCAAGACGTAATTTGAGGATATGATGCTCCTTGGAAGATGCCCAGTGTGATCCTGGGTGAGAATCGGCCCGAGACAAGCGTAGAAGAGTAGATGAGCCATCCAACCCTGGGACTGACCAACTCCTGACTATACTTCAGAACAATTGGACAAGATCGAGTTGAGTTGAGCTGTGGATAATTCAAGGAGCATGCATGCTCATGAAACACGTTTTAGTTATCTATCTTCATAATTACTGCATTTTGAGTATTTAGGGAAAGGGGACTGTCTAAATGTCTAATGTCAGGCATGCTGTCTCATGTCTAAAATGGGGTTTATTTTTCTCAAATATTCTTGGTCTTTATAAGTTTCATTTGAAACTTATTTTGAAAAGTGTCAATTATACCTTTTTGCTCTGAAGATGGGAATGGTGCTGCTCATGACTCTCCCAGGTAAAGAAGTAGAGAGAAGCCAGCTGAGCTAGAGCAGAGGTATGGAAACTCTAAGGACAGGGAGGTTGCAGAGACACTGTGTTGGCCTCAAGTCTTCACAAACTCTCCCTCCTTGACCCACTGATTTCCTTCCCAACAGCCCTACATTGCTTTTTTTTTTTTTTAAGATTTATTTATATGAGACAGAGAGAGAGAGTGAACACAAGTGCACAGCAGGGAGGGCAGAGGGAGGTGGGGAGGGGAGTCTCAGGCAGACTCTACACTCAGTGCAGGGCAAGCTCCCACAACTCAGATTATGACCTGAGCTGAAACCGAGAGTCAGGTGCTTAGCCAACAGCAACACCCAGGAGCCCCTACCTTGTTTTAAATCAACACCACTTTGGGGCACCGTTGGTCACTTGACTATTTTCCTATGCTTTGTTGATGTGTAGGACATTGTAGTCAGTGAAGTCACTAGGCTCAGGAGCATGCCCCCTGTTGTCAGGCTGATGGGTGCTGCTTTCTGGACCTGTTGTGATGGTTTGCAGGGCTGTCACCTGCATGGCTCTCAGTAGGTAAACTGTGATCTGGCCTTCTCCCCACTATGAGCCGCAGTCATCTTTCCCTTAGTCCTCTGATGTATCAACAGATCTTGTCATTTTTTCTTGATTAACCATCTTTATCCTCACCCATCTCCATGATCCTGTTGATGGAGACATTCCTCATCTGTTCTTTGATGTTTGCTATTTCTGTTTCACTTCCTTTGCCTTTACCGGAGGTGGGGAGGAATGCTCCACACTGATCGCTTCTGAGCAAGGGGAGAGCTATTCCGTTAAAGTCCTTGGCATGGTGCCTCCCTTTGAGCATTTTTTAATGTATTTTTAACATGTCCTATTTCTTCATGGCATCTTGAAAAGGGAGTAAGTCTCCTCTCCCCTTAATAATCTTTTTTATAGTTCTAATTTCTTCCTGTTCCACTAGGAATTTGCATATTCTCTATTTGATCTTGCCAAGTTTCTAAGATTTTGAGAATTCCATTTTGATCAGGCGAGAGAATCATGGTCATCACCCCACTTTCATGAGCTTATGACCTTGAGTCAATCACTTAGCTCTGTGCACCCCTGGTTTTCCATTTACATTTAAGGATAAATATCCTTACTGATATTTGAGGATAAATACCCTTTACTGAAAGGCAAGGGACGAACAAGATAATCTCTTGAGCTTCTTTCCTTCTTTAACACCTGGACTTCTATGATCATAAAGAGATGGTTTTCATTTTATAATAACCTTTATTTCATGCATGTCCTGTCCTTTTCATTAGCCTATTACTCTCTCACTTTTATTACATTTATATCATACTGTGGGGATGATAAAATTTATGTAGTCCTTACAGTGTTCAGATACCTTTCAGATGTAGCCTCTAGCTTTGTTCCACGGCTAACACATGCAAGTAATGAGACCTGAATTCTGTATCCTTAAACATGGTCACACAGGGGCACCTGGGTGGCTCAGTCCGTTAAGCATCTGACTCTTGATGTTACCTCAGGTCATGATCTCAGGGTCATGAGATTAAGTCCGGTGTTGGGCTCTGCACTGAGTGTGGAGCCTGCTTGGGATTCTCTCTCTCCTTCTCCGTCTGCCCCTCCCCCACCTCCTGTACACGTTCTCTCTCAAAAAATAAAATAAAAAGATTGTCACAGAGTGTGATTGTCCTAGGTTTCCTCTCTGTCATTCTACTTTCCCCCATATAACATTATATTAGGAACTCAATGCAAAGTTAACATACGTAGCTTTACTTATTTTTATAATTGATTGTCTAATATTCAACTGTATGGATTACCATAATATGTCTAATCATTCTCCCACTGACATAATTGTTTTCAATTTTTAAAAAAATTTTTTAAATTTATTTTCAGTGTAACAGTATTCATTGTTTTTGCACCACACCCAGTGCTCCATGCAATATGTTTTCAATTTTTTGCTATCACAAATAATACTGTGATGAATGTGCTTATCATACATATATATTCATGCAATTATTTCTGCAAGACATTTTACTAGAAGTAGGATTATGACTTCTAGGATATGCTCACTCTTAGTTTAATAGCAATGAGACCTAAATCATTGCATCCATATATGACTTTTTAACATTTGGCTTGGCTGTGTCCCTTTTTGCCATGACAATTCAATTCTTTTCTCTACACTTAAAATATGGCACTGTCCTAAAAAATATATATGCCCTCCCTTTGATGCAAAAATCCTAGAAATGTATCTTATAGAAATAATTAAGGATGAGTACAGAGAATAGTTACAAGGATTTAAAAAGTTATCACTATTAAGTGCCTTTTATGTGCCAGGCATTATATAGTATTTTAAATATATTATTTCACTTAATTATAACAATAGGTTCTGGTGTAGGTACTATTTTTTAATAATTTTTATTTTTCTTTATTCTCCATTTAATATCACAAGCAGTTTTTATTTTTCTGCATGAAAACAGGTAGGTTTTTTTAATTAAAATTTTTTTATAAACATATAATGTATTTTTATCCCCAGGGTTACAGGTCTGTGAATTGCCAGGTTTACACACTTCACAGCACTCAGTAGGTACTATTTTTAAACTCATTCCACAAATGAAGAAACTAAGCCTTACTGAGATTAAGTAACTTTTCCAAAGATATGTGATCAATACACAGGAAATCCGGGAACTGACTTAAAGTTTGTCATCAGAACCCATAGGATTAACCACACACAAACTCCTTCTAGCGCAGTATGCAATAAAGAAATGTTGGAAATAACCGAACTATCCAAAAATAAAGAAATGGCTAGATAAGTAGGAAATATTTATGCAACAAATATTATATATAAGCATTAAAATTGTGTTGCCCAAATTTCTTTCTTATTAGAGAATGAATATGACAAGATATTCCTGACTTTTGGTTATTTAAAAAGAGATATTGCAAAGTGATATGATGATGATCCCACATTTGTTTTTTTTTTTTTTTAAAGGAAATAAACCCAGTTCCTTCTATATGCAAGGAAGAGCAGGAAGAAGATCATATTGGTGTTCCTAGGATTGAGAGTAATTTAATGTTTTAATATTACCTTTTGATTTTTAAATTTCTTCTTTTTCTATAATTATATATTACTTTTGTAAGAAGATTAGATTAAAACTAAGTCTTTTTAAAAAGATTTTATTCATTCATTTGAGAGAAAGAGTGAGAGAGAGCATGAGCAGGAGGAGGGAAAGAGGGAGAAGCAGGCTGCCCACTGAGCAGGGAGCCCGACTCAGGGTCCGGTCCCAGGACCCAGAGATCATGACCCCAGCCAAAGACAGTTGCTTAACCAACTGAGCCCTTAGATGTCCTAAAACTAAGTCTTTTAAAAGTAACAAAATGGAGATCCAGTTTTGTCCAAGGGGTTCTTTGTTTCTGTTTTATGTATTAGAGAAAGAAGTTCAAACCCACTTCAATTATATTATTGTGATTATATAATATATTATATATAATATAATTCAATTATATTATTGAAGTCGATTTGAATTTCCAAGAAACTTATTTCACCTATTTGATATTCTAGCTTGTTTTGACTATCATCCATAAACTGACATAAAATAATCAACCTTTCCTTTGTATATTTGCAAGTCTGGTGTGGTTTGTTGTTTTGTTTTGTTTTGTTTTGTTTTACTTTTGCTTTTATTCTTTCACTTTCTCTTTTACATTTGTTCCTCTACATCTGCTCCCATATCTTCTGGAAAACCCACATTCCTTTCAGTGCCTTCCTTCTGCTTTTGGAGATGTTGGGCTTGGACACAGCTTTGGCCTCCCGCCCCTGTCTCCTGACCCTGTGGAGTTTCTGTGGAACCTTTTAGTTCATTCCAAAGGCAGTTGACTCCAACAACTGCCCCCATATAACTAGGGTTTTACAGTTTAAAAGTGCCTTCACATGCATACACTTATTTGATTTTTCCCAGTGGGTCTATATAAGAAACAGGAAAAAAACCTTATAAATCTCATTTTATAGAAGAGAAAACTGAGCTTCAGCAAATTTCGCCTCAAGAAACCCACACATCTAGCAAGTGGCAATGCTTAAGGAGCAAAACCTAACCTCTTGATTCTAAGCCCAGTACTCTTTTGACCACCCCATATGACCTCTGAAGAGAGTTATCAAAGACCATCAGATAGATAACTAGTTCCCAGATCTAAAACCTTATAGCTTAGGGATGCCTGGGTGGCTCAGTTGGTTAAGCCACTGCCTTCGGTTCAGGTCATGATCCTGGAGTTCCAGAATCGAGTCCCACATCAGGCTCCCAGCTCCTTGGGGAGTCTGCTTCTCCCCTCTCCTGCTCTCTCTCCCTCTCTCAAATAAATAAATAAAATCTTTTAAAAAATAAAAATAAAAATAAAAACTTATAGCTTAATTGGGCAAACAGATCCTTTTAATATCCAAAATGGGACCTCATCAGTGTTTCCAGTCAAGGTAACTCTGGGTTAAAGGGCACCCTTGTCCCAGACACCACAGACACAGAGCTATCCATGGTCCTGAGATCACTTGCCTTGAGCCCACACTGACCCTCTTGCTCTTGCCCATCTGACTTACTCATTACTCTATCATCACAACAACCACTAATTCTTTCGACTATCAGTGACTATTCTATCTCATGTGGCCTCTGTTTCTCTTCTTGTTTATTCATTTCAGCAGGCCTCTGGATCAGTAGTGTCTTCTGGTCCATAGTTGCATACACGCTCCTTAAAAACTTTTTCTTACATGGTTGTTATCCTTAAATCCAGGAGTAAACCCAGTTCCTTGATAGTGATTTTCTCCACTCATCTTCAGCCTTGAAAAATGAATACTAATCTGATTCCAATTTTTCTTTTTAGCCTTCTGCATATTTATGCCATGTGTTTCATGTGTGTCTGCCTTCAGTCTTGCTTTACCTATATTCAATAATGTCTTTTCTTATGTATTTTTTTTCTCTTAAATTTAACTTGTCTCTTCCTTGCCTTCCCAGATTTTATGAATGATTTGTTTCTATTGCCACTTTCCTACTCCTGGGGTTTCTGATCCAACAGTAGTTAATCAATATGCTTCTTAGTTTTAATTTGTCTGATCTCAATCAGTATCTCAAAAAAAATGACCCCCATTCTGTGTAAGTCAAAACCCTCTGTGGCAATCACTAACATTTAGATTTCTGGGCTCCATCTCTGACTGATTCTTCTGCTTTGGCCTGGGGCCCTTCTTCTTCTGGCTTCCCTTACTATGGACTGTGATGCTCTTGTTCCCAACAAAGCCCAGGCCCAGATGACAAAGTCAATCTGTGCTCTGCTCTCCAAGACCCCATGCCATCAATTTCTTTCAATGGGTATTTTTGCTCTGCTGCCCTTTGCCCCCATTGGACTGTGTGTGGTTTGTGACTACACCATGCTCTCATGTCTCTCCTCTCCTGCTCCCCTCTCCTCGTCCTCCACGTTAACTCTGCTTTTCTTCATTCTTCTTCATGGGCAGCTTGCTGGCATTGTTCTGGATCTCCTATAGCTCTAGTATTCCTATAGTATTTCCTCACTCTTCTCTCTCTTTTTTCAATCATTTCTGAGGGACATGTGTTGTCATCTCAGAAGCTGCCACCTATAAGGACAAATTTGTTTCGTTGTAATGATAAAGTTGTGAGTGAAGTTGAAATAAGTATTATTACTCCTTTCCAGCTAAGGGGACTGAGATCTAGAAAACATTAGGTTCAAGGTCAGTGACAGAGGTAAAACTAGAAACATGGTCTGAAGACTTTTATATAGCAATTCAATTCCACAAACACTTCCTGAGTCTCTATTATGGGCAAAGCACTGAATCAGGCATTAGAGATACATGCATGGAGAAAAACTGTCCCTTTGGTTTCATGAAGCTTCCAGTGGTCATGAGAAGGTTAAGAAATGCCCGCATAACATAGCAGTAGCAGTTGTGTGCAGTACTTCAAGCTCTAATACATTTAATCATGAAATAGGACATAAAGAAAGGAGGGAATGCTTGAATGCTTTTAACTAGGAGCTAAGGAGTGATGGCACAGGAATTCTTGGCTGTGTGGAGTTGATATGGGCATTAAAAGCCATGTAGAATTTCTAGTGGAGTACAGTGCATGTGTGGCAAGAATGCCCTGGGATTTCAGGCTTGGGGGTTAAGAGATTTGAGAAGTAGGTAAGTCTAGGGAGGTAACTTGAGGCCACATCATGTAAGGACTTCAATGTCAAACTAAATTGGAAGTGGGAAAAGCCTGTAACTCTTATCATTAGACCAGGCTGTCTTCACGCATGCATGGGAAAACCACATAATCATAAATATTATTTTACAAATGATAGTACAGATTTGGGCATATAAAATGGAGAACTTCAGCAAAAACAGAAAATGAGACAAGCAGAGAGACTCGGAACAAGATAGTGACAGCAATTCTGAGCCTCACATGGGGGACAAACACTCAAAGAATAGCCCTGGAGAGGGCAGCCCTCCATGTCAAAGAGCAAGCTGACTTGTGCTGGCTTCCTGATGAGTGTTCTGAGTCTAAAAGATAGCCTGAATCTTGGGGTCTTTGTGATGTCTTTCACATTGTAGTAATGGTAAATATATAAAAACCTCCTATAAACGCATCAAGCCACTAGGGTGGTGAAATAAGGGAGTGTGGGAAAAGGTGAAGTTTAAGTACGAGCTAAAGGCTGACTTTTCTAAAGCATGCATTAGCTGCATGTGGCTAAAAATAGCCACCTGTTCCAGGTCGGATTGCAGATTAGGAGAGCTCTTCACATACCATATTCAAAAAGCATCTGTCACCCAGTAGCCATGGCAACAGGCATCCCTGAATAGATGTGGAGAGATGTTTTTGGAATGAAGCTGGAAAAGGAAGTGGACATAATAGCCTCTGGGAAGGGGTGAGAGTTTCTGGTCCACCCATGAGTTGAAGCCTCATCTTTCTTTCCTACTTCCCAGCCCTTCTCATTTTGCACAGCCATTGGTTCTTATTTTTTCTGAAGAAGTAACCTCGAGAATTAATTAGTACCTTTCAATGGACTGAATAGGGAGAGAAGAAGGAAAGTAGGCTGGGACATCTAATGACATGAAGAGATGGGATAGGAAGCTAACCTGCATTGGGTGAGCTTTGGGAACTCCTGGAGAAGGAAGTAGCTCAGAAACCAATGTGCACTATATAATCCTGCTATTTGCATATTTCCTTTGTCAGTGATCCTCTTAAAATGTATTTGTCACTTCATGTTGACAATATTAAAATGTCATGGATCTGTCCTTTTGTTTCTATTGCTTTTTATTCTTTGTAAATGCCTTGAAAGTAGGGAGTCCTCTCGTAGCTCCCCACATAGCACCAGAACACTCCTTCAGTCTGTCAGTGCTGCTTACGAGATACAGCAGCATGAAGTTCTCTTGGGGCTTAGAAGGTCTACCCAAAAGTTGTGTTTTGTCCTCCACCTGTCAATTCCTAAGAACCCCAATTTTGTCAAATGGTTGAATGTGTTGAGAGGGACTCTCTTGAACAGGTCCTCCTCGAAGACAGTCATAAATTATGAATGAGACCATTGCAAATAATTGTGCACAATAAACACTCTTAAGTGAATGAATACACCTAAATGACTGAAGATGCTTGGGATGACTTTGGTGATAAGGGCAGAAATTTGAGGATGAGAAAGAGCCAGAATCTCTTGAGTGTGTTCTCCAGGTGACGGACAGCCTGAATAAGGCAGACATTTCACCTCCAGAGAGACAGGACCAAAATCAGATTACTCATCAAATGAGGAGTCAGCATATATTTTCTGAAGACACAGTCAAGAGTCCTCATGGCAGATCTACTTGAGATCCACACTGGATAGGATCGGAAAACTATCTGGGTTCCTTTAGGAAGAGCTCTTTGCAAGCACATAGTTCTAAATCCTGGATAATAAGGTTGCTGAGGTCACTTTTCCCTAGTATCCTCCTCAATGCCCTCTTGCTTACCTAGTGAAGAAACAAACACCTTCATTGAGCACCTATGCCTATGTGTTCTTCATAATGCACAAAACTCTAAGCTCAGCAGGCATAGGACCATTCATTCATTAATTCATTCAACAAACCCTTCCTGAGTGCTACTGTGTGCTGGGTGCTGCATGGTCTCTGTGGGACATTGTTGTTGTTATAATGGTTCTTGGTGATGATGATAACCATTCCAGCTATGGCAAGAGTACAAGGCAGCCCAGCTTAGCACACAGTACATTAGCTATAGTTGACCCTTGAACAACACAAATTTGACCTGCATGGGTTCACTTATACTGGAATTTTTTTTCAATAAATATAATAAAGTACTGTAAATGTATTTTTTCTTATTTTTTTTAACATTTTCTTTTTTCAGCTTATTTTATTGTAAGAATATAGTATATAATATAACATACAAAATATGTGTCTGTTGACTATGTTCTTGTTAAGGCTTCTGGTCAACAGTAGGCTATTAGTAAAGTTTTTGGAGGCTCAAAAGTTGTATGTGGATTTTTCAAAAAAGTTATATGTGGATTTTTGACTGCAAGGGGGTTTGGCACCCCAACCCCTATATGGTTCAAAGGTCAACTGTGTATTTTTTCTGTATTCTTGGTGCTCCAGCATAGGAGGTCTTGCTAATCCTGGAGAGATGGCCTCTCCCAGGGCTAATTCCCAGAGATAACAAATGACTCCCCTGTGAATCTGTTTCATATACAAACCAACCAATTCAGAACCTATACTTGCCAACTACTTTCTTTCTGTCACAGGTTAAGCCACTAACCCCTGCCACAATCACTCCAGGGCCAGGTACCAGGCAATGAGGGGAAGGCCCTATACTCTGGGAGCTTGTTAACATCATTCAAATTAGCCAATCCTAAACCTGTATTACCTGCTTACTCTGCCTCACCCATTCTGTCCTAGGAAAACCACTCTACAGGCTCTTGCCTATGTTTTCCCTTCACTCCTTCTGCTTCCTGACCAACCCTCATGTTTCCCTGTGTGGTGTGGAGTGCCCCTTGAGAACCATAACAAACTGTCTTTTCAATGGCAATCATCCCTTGATCTGTTGGCCTCATTCTACCGGAATAATAATAAAGCTTACATTTAAAAAAAAAAGTCTTATTAAGTAATCTCTACACCCCATATGGGGCTCAGACTCATAATCCCGAGATCAACAGTTGCACGCTCCTCTGACCGAGCCAGCCAGGTGCCCCAATAAAACCGACATATGAAAACAACAAGAGCTCAAGGGCTGGAGTCAGATCGCCTGGATTCAAACGCATCTCCATCATTTACTGGCTGTGAGACATACCCTTAATTTCGTATCTCTAAGACAGAAACAGCATCTAACCAATTAGGCTCTCAGAAGAGTTAAATGAGATATTCCTTAGGAAACACTTAACCTATAGTAACTGCCACACATGAATGCTGAATAAACATGAGAATTAGGTATGTATTTGAGAGGACATAGAATGCAGCACTCATGCCTCTTTGAAGTCTATAATCAAGTGGAACTTTCTAGAATTTCCAAAGAGGCTTCATATTCCTTATCTTATTTCATCCTGACAGCTCTGTGAAGGTAGATGGGTAGGTAAGGCACCCAGATTTTACAGACAAGGAAACTGAGACTGAAAGTGAACGAGCTAGTCAATGGAAAAGGTTGGAATAGGACCGAGCTGTCGGCTAGTTCCTTCCACCAGGCCTTTCTATGGAGAGGACGGCTGTGGTGTGGATGAGGACTTGGCAGTCAGGAAGACCAGGCTTCAAAGCCCGCTCCACCACTTCTTAACTTGCTCATGCTGAGAAAGGTTGGAAGCCTTTGATCTTCCATTTTCCTAACTGTTGAAAAGGGGGAAATGATTTCTTCAATCAGACTTTTAAAAAGGAATTTAATCAAAGCTAGCTGGGGTATGGGGTAATGAGCACAGACCTATGTAAAGCACTCTTCTTTTCTTTCTTTTTTTTTTTTAAGATTTTATTTATTTATTTTGACACACAGAGAGAGAAAGGGACAGCAAGAGAGGGAACATAAGCAGAGGGACTGGGAGAGGGAGAAGCAGGCTTCCTGCTGAGCAGGGAGCCTGATATGTGGCTCGATCCCAGGACCCCGGGATCATGACCTGAGCTAAAGGCAGACGCTTAACGATTGAGCCACCCAGGTGCCCCAGCACTCTTATTTTCTCATAAGGAAATCTCAAATATAGAAAAAGCTATCTGCACAGGGTTGCTCACCACAATACTATCTGAATACAATTTGGAAGCAAACGACATATTCAACAACAGGGAGATAAATAGATTAGAATATATTCATGTGATGGGATAGTATACAGCCATTAAAAATGATGTTTCCCAAATTCATAACAAAAACTATATTGACTGTTAAGTCAATAAATCATGCCTTCTCTCCCATTGTGATATCCCCTACCTGCTGATATTGCCTTGGGGGTCTTCCTGAGGCAACAAGAGTGTTGCAGAGTGAATCTGTTGAGGAAGAAACAGATCCAGACGGTGGCATATGAACCCAGAGACAGGGCACTTGCTACCCAGTATTCCCATGAGTGCCATAGTGAGACCGTGGCAAGGTTACCATTGGTCCCTGTTTTCCTCATGTTGGGGCCATCGTCCCTCCCACTTACATCCTTGTGCTTCAAACTGCTGAGGCAGCAATTCCTACCTCAGCTTCACCTATTAGACCTGCTTTCCTCAGCACCTCTGAGTCTGCCCTGCCTGGATCTTAGCTTTCCCTCATGTGGCTCAGCTTAAACTTCCCCTTCCTGGTCTGTAACCAGATTGGCTGCACCTACAGCACGCTTCCCTGTTGGCTGAACACTGGGTCCTCATACTTGTCAGTCTCCCCTGGAACTGTGGGGTTGATACCCTTCCTTCCCACCAGGCAGAACGCATTGCCAGGGCAAAGCCAGGCTCGTCTTCCTCACCATCGTGTTCTTCATGGTCCCCAGGCAGAAGCTCAATATACTCTGGTAGATGAATGAATGAACAAGTGAATGAATGATTTATGTGTGTATGCAGGCGTTGATGTGTAAGGAAGATTTTGGCCTTGAGTTTCTAGAATTCTGAGTACCGGGCTGCCAGACTCTGCCAGCTGACAGCTCTCCCTGTCCCTGCTTTTGTTTTTCTCCCCAATTCAGGAAATGGCCCAGTCAGTAACATCCTCTCCCCCCAGGACAGCACAGACAGCCTTGCGAGGGAAAGAGGGTTGTCACTCCCCTGTTCCTTGCTCTAGCCCAGCAGAAGTCCTAGGACAGCCCTCCAGGATCTGTGCCCTGCACAGCCGGTACCCAGCATTGAACCCAAAGAGGCTCTAACAGGGAGGTTTTGGCGGGTCGTGCTCTCTCCACAACTTCCTCCCAAACAGCACATCCCAGCTGGATCGTAAGTAAGAGAACAATATACCCATATATTTATAGTCTCTGTGAATCACTGGTGACTAATTTTTCCCATTTTGTAACCCCAAATAGTTTTCTCTTTAGGCTCCTAGTGAGGGCAAGAACCAGCCAATCGTTTAGATGACAATGCACATTTTTATTAAAATTTTTTTTAAAAGTCCCTTTCTTAACATGGGACAGGAGGTTGGCAAATACATATTTAACTAGTGACTGCTTTTCTTTCTCTAAACATGACATTCTTATCTGTACCCAGCTCAGGAACTTTTGCACTGAATCCAGTAACTTTTTCCACTGAATCTAGGCTATACCAGGGCTTTTCAAGGCTGTATGGTCTGTCCTCTAACATCCAGAAGAGACTGAAAAGTTAAAAAAACCAAAAACACCCCAAACCCAAAAAACAGAAAACAACAAACCCCAGAGTGAAAGGTACCACTCCTGTTTTTCCATTGTGTTTGTTGGCTGGAATTCCTTAGCAAAGAAATGGCCTTCTTGTATTTTGGTTACATATCATTACGTTCCATTTAGTAAACCCAACTTACAAAAGAGGCAGGGACAGCCAGTTTCTAATGCCCCCGTGCCTCTGACATGTTCTTATTTAATACTAATTGCTCCCTGTAAAATTTGGCCTCTTGAATTTTGTTTTTCCACGATCAGCATTCTTCAGTGTCTCCTACCAGAAGGCTCTATCAGTCATGCATAACTTAGATAATTTATTGCCTTGCCTATGAGGATTTATTTCTATGGAGTGTTTCTAGAAAACTCATCTGACTCCTAAATCAAACAATGGAGGGAAATGAGGGTTGGGGAGAAGGGTTGAGAGAGGCAATCTGGAGTCAGAGGAGAAAATATTTAAAGATGTTATTTAACCAGAATCAAGATTACTGCGTTCAGGGGTACCTGGGTGGCTCAGTGAGTTAAGCCTCTGTCTTTGGCTCAGGTCATGATCTCAGGGTCCTGGGATCGAGCCCCACATCGGGCTTCCTGCTCAGCAGGGAACCTGCTTCCTCCTCTCTCTCTCTCTGCCTGCCTCTCTGCCTATTTGTGATCTCTGTCAAATAAATAAATAAAATCTTAAAAAAAAAAAAGATTACTGCATTCAGCGTTCTAAGTGATTGAGAAATTAATTGACGAAGGGGTGTGGCTTACAGGTAGCCCATGTGTGCATAGAGGTGACAAAATGTGGGCTGAGAAGGCCCGGTCGGCTGAGTGGTGGGGCCCAGGCAGGAGCCGGTGGCTGGAAGGGAGGAGAGTCGCGAGGCCCCTGGGCTTCTGCAGGACAAACGAGGTGGGTTCTGGGGAGTCTTGTTCAATTGCAACCTGGCTGAAATCCAATCATGGTGCAAGTCTCGAGTCCCACAGACTCTGGCTAGGGCTGGTTGCTTCTTCTGAATTCCCATGGCCGTGAATGTGCTTGTGAAATAATTTAAGCCGGCCGCCTGTAATAATCTGAGGCACGCAATGTCATTTTGCCCTAGAGAGCTCAGACCTGCTCCTTTGGGTTTGAGTCTGTTTCAGGTTCCCAGAACCAAATGAATTTTTACCTCTGGATCTCTACCCAAGGCATGTTTTGACCATGGAACCAGACAGGCTTCAAGGAGCCAGGTTTTCCTGCCTGCCAACTGAGATTGGCCAGTGCTGATTTTATACATTCCTATTAGTTTTTAATGAGTATTTTGTTTTAGCTATAAAATCACAACTGCAAAGCCATAAACTTACAGATCATATGATTAGAAGTGTGTGCATTCGTTTCCCAAGGGTCTCTGTGTACAACTAAGTTCCTAATCTTTCATTTACCTCTCTCCTTGGTCAACTACTCCACAGGTATTAAGTGAGTCCTTACTGTATGCAGAGTCCCGTTCTAGATACTATACAGGGCACGAAGAGAGTCACAGCCCTCCCTCGGGATTTGAAGCTAGAAAGGAGGGAGCAAGTAAGTACTAAGCAATCAGCTCCATCAAGCCAGGTGCTCGCACCCTCCTATTTCTGGTGCCCGCTTCCCTCTGAAGCCTCACTCTCCTCTCCCACGTTGCCCTCTGTGCCCCAGTCATCAATGTCTCTCAGTGTCCGGAGGGTCATGTCCTCTTTCTCTCCAGTCACTGGTCACTCACACCTGCCGGCTGCTTGATAAAAACTCCAGTCTCCCCTTAACAGTCAGCTTTCCCAGGAAGCCTTCCCTGACTAGCTTAAACCCTCCCCGTCCCTCACCCCTGCCAAGTACTCCCCGGGTCGCAACACCAATCATTCTTCATTATTGTTCCTTATTTCATCGCCAGTCACTCTTGCAAGCTCTGTGAGGGCAGGGCCTGCACCTGTCTCCCACATCTGTACCTCCAGTGCCCAGCTCAGTGCCTGGCTCTTGTAGAAGGGACCTAGTAAAAATGTATCAGAAGAGGGAAGAAAGCCCCCACCCCCCCGCCACACACACACACATAGATGGAGAGAGTCCCTGGAGGAGCTCACTTCATGATCTGTACTGCTTTGGGGGAAACTTGCATTTTTGTCTTACCCACTTTGAATTCAGGATGATGACAACACACTCCCCTCTTCAGACCCCATGGCTTTGGGAACCCCAGGCAGATCTTCTTCAAGCCTGGATGGGTCAAGGCTATGAGGATATAAGACCCCAGCCATTGGCTCAGACACCCTGTGACCAACCGTCTATGAGAGTTTTCATAGTGATGCACAAATTTTTAGTTCTGTGGACCAGACAAGGCCTGATGAGTACCAAGGCTCCACTTCTGGGAAAGCCCTCTGCTTTCCTAAAATACAGGCAAGCCCCTCACCATGGCTCATCAGTATCTTATTTTAGGCCTATTAGGGCAGATAGACAACTCCTATCTTCTTTTTTCCCAGCAAATAGACAATTGCTGTTTGGCTGGAAGGAAATGTTGACTGTCACCCGGGAGAAGTTTGCTCTGGTTGGCTCTCATTTCTCTGCCATATTCATTTGGGGTTATTTCAGCAATTTTGAGAATACACACACACACACACACACACACACACACACAGATATTTACAGATATTCACTATAGCATTAGTCACACAGGCCTGGACAGTAGGGACATGGGGCACTAGGACAGGGATTGGGGTCAAGGTAGGAGTGGGGACAGCTTAGAGCCAAAAGTTGAAGCCAAGCTGGAGAGCACAGGTAACTCCCACTTGGAAGGCCAGAGGTAAGACCTGAGGTCGGAATCATAGATCCAAGAGTGGGAGTCAGGTGGCAATGAGACCAATGCACAAAGAGGCTGAGAGTGAGGGGATGGCCCTGGGCAGCCACCTGGAACACTGAGTAGGGTTGGCGAGCCAGCAGGGGTGTGGTGCAGGGGTGTGGTCCAGGGGTGGGTCAAGCTGGTTGCAATGGCAATGGGCAAGATGTGTAAAACAGGATACGCTCATGCCTACAATAAGCTTAAAACCTCATAGGTGGAAGAGGAGTCATGGGCATGAAGAGTTCTCATATGAGAGGGGCTGGGAACCTCATGCTGGTCCCTGGAGTGCTTCCTGGAGGTGGTAGCATTTTAGAGTAGGCTTGGTGGTAGAATTTAGATGCAGTCTATCCTGTCTGCCTTAGGAGAGAGAGGGATGCTTGAGTGGAGCAAAGCCATGAAGACAAGACTGTGCTCCATTGGCTGGAAATTGGGTTGGAAGCAAGTAAGGCCCTATGAAACCTGCCATATGCCAGGTTCTGTGCTAGAGTTTACTTCTAGTTAAGTAGAAATCTACTAACTTATAGATTAGAATTCTCATCATAGCATAGGGAGAGATGAATGATTAACCCTATTGCAGAGTTAAACCAAGGCCTTGTTGAAGGAAATTTGCTCCAAAGCCTGCAAGATTACAGTCAGGAGAGGATGGGGACAAAAAGGGGGTAGCCTTGAGGAGGAAAACCTGAACGTCTGGATGAAGGGTTTGTGCTTTGGACTGACTGTAAAGGCTTTTGGTAGTTTGATTTTTTTTTTTTTTTTTTTTTTTTTTTTTTGGACACCAGCATTTCCAGGTGATTGTCAAAGGCAGTCCAGAGCCCAGGAGAAGCTCTGAGCAAAGGCCCAGCTTTTCCAGAGGCTTTGATAGGTGTATGTTAATACTGTGTGATTCTTTCCCACTCAGACAGTAAAAGGGTAGTTGTCTTAAAGGAGTGAGACAGCAAAGATACCAAGGGCTTGGCTCTGGAGGCCCGACCAGGTATGAGGACAGGTGAAAAGATGATGAGATATAAAACATGGTACACCTTTGTTTTGGACACCCCTCTCTACCTCCTACCCCATCCCCAGATCAATAGCCTGTAACCTGGAGAAGAAGAAGAAAGTTTAAAAGGTGAAATGTACCCCCAGGGCTTTATGGGGCCCCGTCTCCTCCCATGGCCCGGGTGGTGGAGGTGGCAGACCCCACTCTAAGTTTGGAGGTCAGGCACGGTGAGTACTTGTGCCTCACTTGTCTGGGAAGTCCAGGGAGGATGGTGAACCTCAGGGGGTCCCCTTGGCCCCCAAGGTGTGCTCCAGAGACCCAGAGCAGAAGGGGCAGGGTGACAGGCCTAGGCGGAGGACCCCTTCAACCCTACCCACCCTTCATCCCTCTCCCCACACCCCTGCACACACAGGTTTCCCATGGTTCTTGCAGGGGGAGCAGGAACAAGCTTAGAGCTTGGCCACAGGGAAGCTGGAGCCTGAAAGGGGCCTGGGCAGGAGGGCGTGGTGCCTGAGGTTGGAGCAGCCTGGAGCAGCCCGGCCAGGGCGGCCAGGTGGGGGAGGGGGAGGGGGTTATCCCGCATGACCAGGCATAGGCACCTTACATCTCACTTGGGCTTGGGGCGGAAGGAGCAGAGCTGTCGCTTCGATGCCTGCACAGCTGTGGCAGGGCCTGCACGCACTTCTGGGAGGAGCAAGAACACAAGCCCCCAGCACCGAAATGATTGATATGATGACTCCTGTGGCCCATTCACCTGGAAACGGCTCTGCTAGCTTTTCTGCATCAGCCAGGATGGGGGCTTGAGACAGAAAAGAAATCCAGGTACGGAAAGATAGAGAAAATGACTTGGTACACACCGGTCCTCTAAGTGGGAGAGCCAAACCCACTGGGCTGGCTTCTTGCCTTCTCTCTCCCCTCCCCCAGCCTGCACACCCTCCCATCCGCCTCAACATGCTAAACGGGGTCTCCTGTCCCCAGCACGCTGTGGGCCCAGTGAGAAAACCAGGGCTCAATAGCCTGAAAATCATCAAGCTAGAAGGGCCCGTTATTCGCTTTACCAGTAAGGAGACTGGGACCCAAAGAAAGGACGGGCCTTGTGTCAGGTCTCAACACAGCTGAGTGGTCCGGCTGAGAAAACTGGGTTCTTAAACTTATCCCACCCCCTTTTTCCACCCCGCTCCTGTCCCTGCTGGTCACCCAGATGGGGAAAGCACGCCCTGCCCCAAGGCCATGGCTCCTTTGGTGCGAGCTGCCTCTCTCGCTGCCCGGATGGGTGATTCTGGGCACATGTACCCCAGGTCAGGGGAGAGGGCGTGAGGGAGAAGGGGCGCTGCCCAGCATGTAGGCTTACGGGGGACCTCCTACAAACTAACCTCCTGGCCCCAGAACAAAGCAGTTCTCCAGCACAACGTAGATTGTGCCTTGTGGGAGACGACCTGGCACACGCTGTGGATTCTTCCCAAGCCACAATTTCTTCAGAGTCCTGGCGGGCAAGTCTCGCCTGCTGGGGCCTGTGAGCTCTCCCCAGGCTATGGGGCAGGAAGGGAGGTCTCAGACTTCACCGAGGTAGGAGTGCCAGCTGCCAGGAGGCTCCCCCAAGCACTGAGAACTCGGGGGGATGAGCAGTGGGGCCTCCCTGTCCCAAGGGTCAACTCCAGATCACTACCAGCCTCACACAGAGCGCCAGCCCTGGTGTTGTGTTAACTCTGCCAGCGCCGGGCCAGGACGTCTTGCTCCCTATCCTCATTTCCGCCTCCCAGCCCAGTACACAGGTTGTTACTCTCTCCCTTTTAGAGATGAGAAAAATCAAGTTTGGAAAGGTTAAGCAACTTGAGGTCAAGGTCACATGGTTCTTAAGGAGAGGCTCTGGGATTAGATATGATAGATTCTCATGTGTCTTCAACTGCTAAGCCTTCCCCAGCCTCTCTCCCGGGAACCTCTTTCCTGGGCGTCCTTCCCACCAGAGTCAAAGGGGCAGAGAGCGAGACTTCGAAGAGCCCAGCCTTGCAGATTAGGGGCTGGGAGTCAGGACACTCCAGTGCTTGGCTTCAGCTCTCACTGGCCACATTCCCTGACCACACACACTTGTCTCCCTGGGAGGCTATTCCCTGGGCAGTGACTGCCACTGGTTTTCAGGATCTCCCACTTTCCCTTACAGCTACTTTAGGCTGTGAGCCCCAAAGCTCTGTGTGAGGAACGGCACTCAGGGAAGGCTGATCCCCTCAGGAGCAGAGCTTACTGTAATCCAAAAAACCTACAACGAAGTCAGACTTACACATGCTGCGATGCCAGGCATAACCATTATCGACCCTGGGGCCCAGGCTCCTTCTCACCAAGCCTCGACCTTGGAAATCATGGAAATGAGACCTCAATGTTGAGCAGTTTTTGCCATTGATGGAGTGTTCTTTTACACAACTCAGCCACATTTTTACTTTTTCAGTCGTCACTCGGTTGCCTCTTCAGTTATACTCTGCTACGGGGCTTGCAAGTTTCCCGTGGGATCATGACTCATTTTAGCCTCACTCGGTTCCCAGCTTCTCCTACCATAGGCTCCCTGATCCCCGCACATACCCAAAGCAAACGTAGAGGCTGGTGCCGCCACTCACTGACGGCGGGGGCCTTGCTAACCCTCCCATGGTCCAGGGATGAGATTCCTGGGTCCCCTCACAGACGTACAGATGATTCTAGTTTCTTCTGCACCCACATCCTTGCCCACCTCCGTGTGTGCTTGTACACATGCACACACACGTGCATGTAAGCACGCCCAGGAGGATGAATCCTTGCAACGTCATCGATTCCCCACCCCAAGCTTTGGGTGCTTGATGGACTCAGGTGCAGGATTCAGGCCCTGAAGCTGAGGACAGTTGGACAGATCTCCTGGACCCTCCCTCCGGGCCTTCAGCTGCGTCTGCTCCCATTCCCTGCAGGGTTAAGGTGTCCCTGGTGACTAAGTGGGGCCAGAGGCTGGCTCCCACCCACCCCTGGTGGCCTGACTCAGAGAGCAGTGTGTGGTCCCCTCTGCCACATTCCTGTCGGGAAGGATGTTGTTCCCTGTTTCCAAGGACCTGCTCTGCTACCCAGGCAGGCAGAAGAAGCGAGGAAAGGAGACACCCACGGGGTTTATAGAGAAGCCTGGCCCCTGGCCTTTTCCTTGTATGGTGGCTGCAAGCCCCAGGAGCAGGGGGAGCTGTGGGGGAGCCCTCCTGGGGGAGGCCAGAGATCAAAGGGGAGGTAATTTGGGCATGTGCTAAAAATAGTCCTGGTGGCTATTTTCAAGCTGTTTGGCTTGAATCGGAGAAGTAAATTTCAGATTTCGCTCAAACTTCCTGTCAATTCCCCTAGTCTCTTCCTCCTCCACTTACTCCCCAGGCTGGTGGCATTAAAAGGGTTTTGACTATGACCTGTGGTCATTTTACCCCAGGCTCTGTACACACACACACACACACACACACACACACACACACACAGAACTGAAAAGAACCATGAAGCATTACTTCCCTTTACTAGATACAAGGCACCCGATGTTCTAGCCTGTCCTATTTCATTTTTTTAAATGACTGGTTATGACCCACTAATGAATGTGATGACTGGTGAGAAGCACCCGCAGTTAGAAAAAACATTTAGACAATCTATCCTTTCTTTTCTCCGAAGCTGTCACTCGTCAGTTACGTGGCTTTGGGCAGATGGCCTCAACTTTACAGAACTTTGGGTTTTGTTTTGTTTTTTTTCATCTATGCAGAGAGGGTTGGTCAAGTCATATCAATTCCCTAAACTTGGGTGGATTTGTTCCATTCTTTGTTTAAAGGGAATCAATCACCTGTGGCATTTTCTGGGCAGGCCCAGTTTGGAGCTTAAAGCGTCAAGTTTGAAAGGAGGGGAGTTGGACGTCCTCCTTCCTCCATCAGTTTAGTCCTGGTTTTGTGAGGCGTTGAGCTCTGGAAGTGGATAGATCCATCCCCAGCTCCCCAGGGGTCAGTGGTATAGCTGCCTGAACCTCTCTGTGCCTCAGTTTCCTCCTCTGTAGACAAGGATGACACTATCTCATAGGGCTATTTGGGGGTTAATAGGATGACAGTGAAATGCTCTCCCTTCCTCTCCTTTTTCCCTCCCACTCCTTCCCTCCCCGCTCAGATTTACTAAACTTCCTTGTGGAGCTCCTTCATCAACACCACTTCCTGCACCCAGAGCTGCAGAAAGGTGCCCCACACTGTCCCCTTGGTCCTCCCAAGACCGTTGTGGCTTGGTTGGGTAGGGATGTTGCCCATTTTATTGATCAGAAAAAGATTGTAAAGTGACTTGCTCAAGGTCACTCAAATAGTAGAGGCCAGAGGCTCAGGGCTTCTCCTGGCTGATCAAGGTGTGCCCTGCAAATCTGTTAATTTCATGTAGCTGTGGGGAGACCCCTTGACCTGGGAAAGGGCCACGGGCGTGATTCCATGGGCAACCAGATACGATCACAGATACCTGACTTTACACACAGGTGTTAGTTGTTTTTGTGGACAAGCACCCCAAATCACTGACAATAAGCATAGAAAAAGTTTTGACTCATTTTGACCTTTACTATTGTTTCTAATAAAATTTGTTCATTTACTTGTTTTTGTCTTTTTCCCTTTCCCAAACGTACAATCCATCTAGACAAGGACCATGTTTGCTTAGTCATCATTGTATCCCCAACACCCAGCACGGTGTCTGGCAAAAATAAATATTTATTGTTTGAAATATATTTGTTGAGTAAATGACTAAACATGCCACTTGTGGAGAGACTGGGTTGGGGACCTCTATGTTTACACAGCTTATTTCATATCTGTGCTCTTTGACCTGGATGATATTAATGTTATGTCTTAGACACACAAAGGGAGAGGGGAAACGGAAGTGACGACGTGGGTCATTCGAGCAAGATGGGCCATCCACCTGAACCTTGATGACCTGGTTATTCCAGGTAGGTAGAAGGAGTTTCAAACCCAAAGAACTGAAATAATGGCCTAATTTCTCCATTGCACTTAATTCTTGCAGTCCTTACTGCAGACAGATGTGGAACGGCTTCCTCATTAAGAATGGCCCAACAGCAGGCACAGAACATGAGGCGTGTGCTCACACACGGGAGTGCAAAGGGGAACAGGAGTTTGAGGTAGAGATGGGAAAGGGAATCTAGGAGGCTCGCCTTCCGGCAGGAGAAAGCCTCCATGCCCGGCCCTCCTGCACAGCTCAGTTTCCTCCCCCAAGTGTGCATTGTGGGATCCCAGGTAAAGACTCCTTGACCTTGGCAAACAAGACTAGCTCCAAGCTGGACCCTCATGGACAGAAAGGACCAGGCTGACAGGCAGAATTCTAAGGAGATATATTTTTCAACTTTGGATTTAAAAAAAGAACAGAAAAATTCAAGCCTAAGCCAAGAAGTTTGGCTTTGTCACATCAATAGTATTTAAAGATGTTATTTGGCCGGACCTGGAAACCGCGAATGAAAAGCAACTTGGCCTCCTCTCTCCTCTCCCGCCCTGCCCTCTCCCTGTTGGTTCCCAGCTGTCCTAGCTCCCCACTGAATCCCCACCTCCCAAAGTAGTCTAAAGGTGCTTGGAAAAGGAACAGGAGGAGACAGAGTTGTCACTGCCTACTGTGCACGAGGTCAGTCCCAGCCCGTTGCTTTAGGGGATGACGTACTTGAAGCTCACACAAGGCTGGGAGATGGCTATTGTAGGTGGGGCCATCCCCATTTTACTGTCGAGAACATTGAAGCTCAGAGGGGTTAAGTGATTTACCGAAGGTCACAACGTTTAGATCGCGGCCACATCTTTGGAATTCCAAAACCCACGCTCTTTCCAGCATGTACAAGGAAGTGACTGGCGCTAAGTCAGGGAGCCATTTGAGGAAACTAACAAAACGTAATCTGGCCTCCCTTTGCTCCCCCCCTCCGCCAGCCTTTGCCTTCCATCAACCCTCCACACGTCTCTCAGGCCTAGTTCATCTCTTCCTGCCTTCGCAAAGCTTCCCTCGCTTCTCCAAGCCAGAATTAATCTCTTTCTCTGTCCACACAGTGGGTCTGTTTAATGACTCCTCTGCCGAAGCGTCTGTGTGGGTCTGCCTGGTGCTGTGGTTGCTGGGGCGGGAGGGTGCTGCTTCACGATGCCCGGACATCCTAATCCAGCCTGGCGTCAGCTTGAGAAGGCACAGGGTGAAGACAAGGTGTGGAGCACATGGGCAAAGGAGACTCCTCGGGTCCCAGGCTGCAAACCCGCCCTCCACTGGAATTTGCTGCACTCACATCACACTCAGATTTCCCGAGAAGGCCTCCTTCATCTTGCTGAGAAATGGGGAGCACAAGAAACATTTGGGGGAGGACTGGGATATAAGCTCTGAGCACCCCCAAAGCAGGATACAGTAGATCTGCTTCAGGAATGGGTTGCTAGGTGAATGAATGACTCAATGAGTCAATGTTGCCACTCTCAGGAGCCACCCAGCTTGGTCCTCGGTCAAGAGAGCCGGGGGAAGAGAATTGTAAATATCACTCCCAAGTGCTTCTGGTTTTAGCCCAACCATGCAGACATGACCTGGGTACTGGCTGGTCTTCCAGCTTCTTCCCAGGCTGAGCCTGGCATTTTGCTTTCTTGGGTGCTTCTTGGGGTGTGAAAAGCCAAGGCCCCACACCCCTGCCTCCTGACTTGCCTCAGGGCAGGTCCCCATCCCCTCCTCTCTGCTGTACCCTCCATGGTCCCACTCTCCACCTCACCACTGGAATGGTGCAGAGACCCAATCAGAGAGTGGCCCTGGGCCTCAGTCTTTCTCTCAACCTAATCCAAGTGGTCAAGAGGCGCCCAAGCCTGGAGCCCAAGTCCATGGCTTCCCACAAAGACCAGCTCCTTCTAACTTGGGCTCCGGGAAGAAAATGTTTGTGAGCCACTGTGCACACATGGGAGTGGGCACATGTGTATGTGCAGAGGTGGTTTCTCAGCCTCAGGAGATCTAGAGACACTGGGCTGTTCTTGGAATTTGAAGTTCAGCCCATCCAATCCCTTCGTTGTATAAATAGCTTATTTGGGTTAGTAGGAGTCTTTACCTGAAATGTGGGCCATCAGAAGTATGTGGGCAGAACTCATGGCCACCCAGGAGGAGGGACAGATACCTGCTTATTCTGACCTCCCCCTTCCACCACCACCCTGTGTTCTAGACCCTTCTTCTTATAGGGAGCTCCTCTCCTTTCCTCAGGCTCTTTACTGGAAACAAAACAAGCAGAAGACATTGTTGAGGAAGCCAGGATCCTTTTCATTGTCTGGGACCCCCACCTGTCCTTCCCTGCCCTGCCCCCTGTGGCTTAGGCTCCCCACCACAGGTCACCCTCCAGGACACACATTTGTACCTTTTGTCCCTTTTTTCTTGTAGCCTTGCAACAACCTTGCGAGCACGGTGTTAATATCCTACTTGACAAGTGAGAAGACCAAAGCCCGGAGAAGTCCATGGGCTCACCTGTAGCACTCCGCTGTCACCCCGCAGGAGGGGGACGGGAACCTCCGCCTTCAGGTCCCCAAGTTTGTTCTCTCCACCAGCAGACCCGAGATGGCTCTGGGGTGCATGCCCAGTGTCCCGTGACTCTCAGGGGCCTCTGGGCCGCAGAACTGCCTGGAAGGAAGCCTGCTTCTCTCCCTCCACCCTCTCGCCACACTCAGGAATCACTCAGCCTCAGCTGCCGAGTGTGGCAGGTGCCTGCGAAGCGGCTCTGACACTGTGGGAGTCCTCAGTGAGGACAGCCGCTTGGTGTCTGCAGAGTCTGGAACAACCCTCCCCCATCGCTGTACCCCCCGAAGCACCCCTCTTGTGCTAGTACCACTGGTTCCCCACACAGAGAATGGCCTCAGAGGCCTGGCTCCCAGCTGTCAGCAGCGGTCCTCCTCACTCAGGAGCTAAGCCCTGTCACTTGCCAGGCCTGCACGAAGCCAAGATTCCCTTCCAGAGAAATTCTTCATCTGCCTTCCAGCTTAGGGCCTTGTCCCCCATCCAGTGTCTTCAGTTCGCATTCCTGTGACGATGAAGAGGCTGGCACCACGAGCAGGCCTCCTTCCAGCTGAGTTCCATGAGACAGGTGATGCCTTTCCATGAAATGCCAGGCTCTCTACTTCTTTTGGCCATTGTGGGATTAGAAGAACCACCCCCCCCAAGTTCTGGTAGCCTCTGACCCAACCCAGATACTCCAGGGGTCCCCTGTGATGGAACACTTGGCTTACTGTCCAGGCAAGGCCTGGGGTTGGGTCACAACCTGGGGACGAGGTTCTGGAGTTGGATAGAGGACAAAGGTTGGCAGCAAATGCAGCAGAAGCATGGGGCAGGGCGGGGGAGGTTCTGCAACTTCCGGGGAGTCACATTTTAGGGTTCCTCTCGAAAATCGGCACACAAAGAGAGACGGTGCGTGGCCAAAAGCCCCTTGAGGCCTCCTCCTGAAGGCACCAGGTCGGAGACTGTCAAACTGTCTTCCATTTGGTTTACCAGCTGCTGTTTCCGTCAGCATGGGACCAGATGGGACTTTGGCTGAGCACGCACCGAGGTGGCTGGCTTACATTTGGGGACCGCATCGTATGCAAAGTGTGTACTTGGAGCACTAGACCCATGCTCTCAAGGGACTCAGGCAGACTCACGCCTCCTGGCGCCAGGGTGTATGCTCCCGACGTGGACCAGCCGGCCCGGTGCCCCCCCCAACTGCCCCCAAACTAACACGGTGTGATCTCACAGCGTTCCACACATTTCCACGCGGGACTGTGTCTGGTTGGGGAAAGCAGCAGGACCAGGGTAAACAACACTGAGAAGCCAGGAGACCCTCCCCCACCCCCCAGAGGCTTGAACCCTGTGCATCAAGCCTGCCTTCACTTTGCTTTTCAGGAAGTTGCTATTTTGAAGTGTTCCCTATTGCTGTCTCCTCACGACATCACCCGTCGGGACAGCCAGGCTCGGGGCCACGTTGGGGTATGGAACAATAACATTTCTCTAGCACAGTCATATTTTTGGAGCCTCTTCCTCCTTCCCCCTCCTGCCCTGAGAACTATCATTTGGTGAAGGGGTGATCCATCCTACACACTGGAGGCAGGAGTCTTCTCGCCATTGAGGCACGAGAGGTGACAGGTGTGAGTCTCCAATGTGACTGTAGCCGACAGAGCACCGAGTGTGGGGTGGAGAGAAAGGCAGGGGTTGGTTTGGACAGCAGAGCAATAGTAGGGACAGAAGCTGATCAGGTCTGAAATGCTTCCTGCCCCTGGGAGAGCCGAGGGTCCCCCAGGGCTAAGGAAGCTGGCCTTGAAAACAGCTAGGGTAAGGGAGAGGGCACCAAATCGCGCCTCGGTTGCAATAATTAAAAAAATCTTCCTCCAAAAGACCGTTGTTTCCCAAAAGTCCATTTGAAAGTGCAGCTAACCAGTTTTCTGCAAATATTGATGCAGGCTCCCCCCCCCCCCCCCCCACACCGTTGTCTAAAGGAGAACTTTCCTATGAAACCTTTCTACGACGCGCTGGCGGGAAAGCAAAGAAACCATGACCGTTTTGTAAAAGTGAAAACCCTCTTCACAGTTCTTTCAGTTAGGAAAAACAGGTACCAGCACAGCTCTTTCGTAAAGTGGAGTGGCGTAACGTGGGCTTTCGAAAAGCGGGGGGGTTCTTATACCAGCGTTTAAAACTTCGTTATTTATTGTAACAGAGGTAGTGCAATGGTCGTTGCGCGAAAGCTAAATGCCAGAGAAACCAATGACCAGGAAAGTGAAAGCCCCCATCAGTGCCCTGTGCTGGAAATAAACACCTCGAACGGTTTAGGATATCGACCCTCGGGTTTTAGTCAGCCAGTATTCAGAGAGCTAAGGTACCTGCAGGAGGAGAAGCACGTGTTTTACGTTGCCTTTCAGCTGTCCCCAGCCCGAGAGCACCTCGCCCGGATTCTCTAAGACAAAGCCCCTTTGTCCACCTGGTGGCACCACCTGCATTTCCTGGTAGGAGGAGCAGGCTCTGGGCAGACTTTCCAGCCAGGTGGCAGCCACCTCTTCCGGCTGCCTCCTCCCTCTCCCTCCCTGCTGATCCGTCTGGCATCTGGGTCCCTCCCCAGGACTCCTGGGCACAGGCGACACCTCCACGGCGGGCACCCGAAGTCCTGCCCTGTCCTCAAGGCTCAAGGATGGTCAGATTCTCGATGCTACCTTTGCGCACCTATTTCTCTGTCCTTTGTTCTACAGTAGAAAGTAGGATTGGAGGTTAGGGCTGGGGCAGGAGAACACTTGCGCTCCCTGAACACTCACTGCACCTAAAGCATTCAAATACGTTTTAGTCTTTCATCATGAGGTTAAATGACTGACTCACGGTTACACAGCTAGTCGTTGGGAGAGGTGGCTGGGAAAGCCCGTCCTGGCTGGTGGAGAATGAGAAGACCTTGCTTGGGGTCCTTGCTGGTGTGATGGGCTGCACATTCATGGGAAAGCTGCTTTACCTTCCCAGACTCAGTGTTCCCGTCTGCAGAGCAAGGAGACTGGTGCTTTGACCATTGGAAGCACCTGGGAATCTTTAGCAAACGGATTCCTGGGCTCCATCTGGGGATGCAGAGGTCACCCATACAGGACGGGTCTGCGTATCTCGCCTTCTGTGGGTCCTTGGGGCCCCGGTGTGGCAGGGTCAGAGATGAACTGCCCTTCACAGGTGTATGGGTATTGCTTACCCCCACTTTATTTTTCTCTCCCTACGTCTGCTTCCTCAGACTCAAAATGCTCCCACCTGAGACAGTGTTAGAGTCCAAAAGCTGCGGGTTCATGTCCCAGTTCTCTCCTGGGTCGTAGTGCCCTTTCCTGACCTGTAAAATGAGGAAGAAAATAGTGCTTGCCTCTCGGGCCTTCTGGGAAGATGGGATGAAATGGGCCAGGCCCCTTTCAGCAGGCCCAGCGCCTCGGCTCAATGGGATGACCCCCATTTCTCTCCATAACTGTAAGGTCTGAGTTTGAAGGAGCACACTGAAGAGTCTTGAATGTCCCAAAGAAGGGAAAGCAGGAGAAGGTCCAGAGGGAAGGCAGGTAGAAGTTCCCGGGGGGAGATGAACCTGTTCTTTGGCGGCTCGGGGTGGGGGAGGGAGGGTTGCTTTTGTGACCTTCCTCATCCTCGGGGGACCGCTCCCTGCTGCGTCCAGCCTTTGGCAAAAGCTGGAGGAGTCACTTCTTCAAGATCCAAGAAAGCCCCTTAGCGTCTGAGCTCTTCTGCCAGGCGGCAGGCAGCTCCTCAGTGTCTGCCTCCCAGAGACGCCCTCCTGGCCACCCCTCACCCCCACACCCTGCCCTTTTTTCTTCCCAAGGGTTGGCTTCCGACTCACTGTTTTTTTGTGACCCTGTGGTTGGGTTTTCCAAAGTTTGTCTGCGGGGAGGTCTGGGTCCTTCCTCAGGACTCACCCTTCGGAATATCTCTGGATTCATCCCTGCTTGGTGTAGCAGGAGCTCCGCCTCCAGAGAGGGAGGGAGCCCCGCACTGCAGCTGGACCCACCTATGTTCCCTCCTCCCCTCACCCCTTGTCAGCTCTGTGATCTCAGGCCTCTCGACAGGGGTCTGAACACACGTTAGCCTGTGTGATTCCATCCTCCTCCTGTCGTGCTTGATCCTGGAGCACGGTGACTGCCTCATGACGGGGAAAGAGAGCTGAGGAGGCAAACGGGTCACGACCAGAGTTTCATCTGCGGCCCTCCCAGCCCAGGACCTTGGAAACAGCACACGCGGCACTCAGACTGTGAGCCTGACGGCAGCCCCGCCCAGCCACCAGCTGACTGCCACCTCCTGCAAATTGAAGGTGTCTCCTCACCGCATGCACACAGCTCTGGTAGAAAGCCATTGCTTTACATCAGTCATTCTCAAAGTGAATTAGTTGGTACACTCGTTTTTCAAACTGCCTCTCCAAAAAAAAAAAGTCTCAAGGTCAAATAAGCTTGAGGACTACTGTAAACTCTGCTCCCCAATTAGAACATCGTAAGACACACATTGACCTGTTTAAGGTGCCAAGAGAACCAATGACAAAGAGGCCAGTTTGGCTTGATTCAACTCACGTTTTCCTCAACTCTTTTGACCAAGAAACTTTCACATTCCTGTGAACACCTTGGCGCACTAGTGGTTGGAGAAGATCACGTGAGAAAGGATGGTTTCAGCTGGAGCCGGAGCCGGGCTTCTCCAACCGGAAGGTGCAGACAGAACCCCAGAGGCTCGTGTTGAAAGGCAGATTCTAACTCAGTGGATGTGGTGGGTCTTTAAGCCAGCAAACTCCCAGGTGACGCACATCACCTCTCAAGCCCCCGAGGACAGATTCCCAACGAGTTTTCAGCTCCCGTATTGGAAGTGGTGCAGAAATGGTGACTGAGGGACCCTAGGCTCCTAGAGACCAGGGTTAGGGTCCTGGGGCCATGACTTTGCAGCAATGTGACCTTGAACAGGACTCTTTCCCACACTGAGAATTAGTTTTCTCATCTGTGAAGTTTCGATATAAATAACACCGGCTCCATAGGATTGTTTGAGGATTAAATAAGACTGTTCAAATAGAACACGTTAGCCAGACGGAACCCATGGTAGGAGCAAACTGCATACTGGCTGTCATTAATTCAATGGAGTCTGCGAGGGTCGCCTGGGTGGCACAGTCAGCTGGGCATCCAACTCTTGGTCCGGTTGTGATCTCAGGGTTGTGAGACCAAGCCCTGTGCTTTGCTCTTTGATCAGTGGAAAATGCTTAAGACTCTCTCTCTCTCTCCCCCTCTTCTTACCCTTCCCCCCTCAAATAAATAAATAAATCTTAATTTTAAAAAAAGTCCACGAGACTGTCCTGACCCATAGGCTATTACCATTTTGACTTGCACAGCTGGCTACTGCCTCCAGACCGCTCTTCTCCCAGCATAATGGCACTGCTATCTGCCTATGGACCTTTGCATGACCTCTCTTCTCTAGCACATTCTAGTAACTTCTCTGGCTTTCAGGGCATCAGATGAGCAGAGAGACAGTGGCTCTCCTCAGGGGACTATAGGCAAACTGTGCCAACAGGCCACTAGGAACAGCACAACACCCTCCAGCAGAAGCAGGGTGACAGGTTTTTCATGACCCTGTCCAAAACGGTCCTCATTGATGGGGGAAGCATTGTCCCTTCACGCTGTCCTGGGCCTGGCCCCTGCTGACTGTCTGGAATTTGTGTGTCGCATGGACAGCTGTGCTAGAACAACCTTCCTCATACTCATCGTATTTACCTCCGTGTTCCTTGGTAAGTGCTTTTGCAACTGAATCACATGAAAACCTCTTTATAAATATGTCCTCGTGCACTAGCAAGGCCAGTGTTTGGGCTCTATGCAACTGCTTTCTTGTGTGTAGATAGTGCCTTAGGACCCCATCATCCTGGCTGCCCAGATCTTGCCCTGTCTTGGAAGCTAAGGAAGGAAGAGGCAAGAAGGATCACCATTGAATGATCACCTTTCCGTATTTGGCTCCTGGTGTACATCCTCATTTAAGCCTTGCAGCAACTCCACATAGTAGGTATCATTGTTCTTATCAGGCTCAGAGAGGCTAAGTAATTTGCCCAAAGACACACAGCCAGTAAGTAATGGAGCAGGGATTACAGTTCAGGATGATCTGACTTTATTCTCACGTTGCTTTCTCTGCTCCCAATCCTCATGGCCGAGGATGACCACCCACGTTTTCCAAGTTTTACCTGTATGGGAACATCTGGAAAGGAAGTAAGTCCTCTCACAATTTGATCCCTGTCTAAGGTCAAGTTCTGTATCCGGATCACCATAGGGACAGTGCCACACTGCGCAGACATGGCAGCTTCTGTTCTTACCAGGTGGGCGGGAGTGGGGGCAGAGGAGAGAGGGTTGGTCCGTGCCTAGAACAGGGTGCTAGGCAGGGTCCAGTCTAGTGTGCCAGTCTATGAAATACCTCTTATTAAGTGTAGTCACTGGAAACAGTGGCATTTAAAAGGCAGATGAGAAGGGAAATCTCACCTTGAGCAGATCCAGGCATCACTTTGGTCCTCGTCCGACATTGATGTGGGTCAACACGGCCAGCCACATCCCCTGCAGCGGCTTTGTCCCCAGAGGCCCCACGGGGAGAAGTAAATCGCATCCTCATGCCTGACCTCTGGCCCACCCCTAAGTCATGCCTCTACCTGGTCACAGAGACTGGTGCATAGAGAGGTGTGCCAGGCTGACCACACACAGTTGCACACATCTGGGAGGTTCTGGACCTCAGGATCCCTGCCACACTGTGTCTCATGCTTTGTTTCTCTGGCCTTCGATGTGTCCAGCGATGGAACAGGGAGTGAGCACCTCGATGTGTCCAGTGATGGAAGGGGGAGTGAGCATACGACCCATGTCACAGGCTCAGGGGAGAAACCAGCGAAGCCAAGACTTTCTGGAATCTCCCTGGAGTTGCAGGGTAGAATCAGGTAAATCACAAGTTGTTTGCCAACCCCTCCTCCAGACTCCAGAAAACTGACTTTGGAGAGCCTCTCTGACCCCCATGGCCAACAAGGCATGGAGATGCATAAACACTATTCAAAGCTGACAGCTACCAACTTGACAACTGTCCTCGACCCCACGCAAATGTGAGTGCACGTAATTAATAACCTGGATGCCCTGTCTGCTCTGTGCTCAGGAAGCTCAGTGCCTTTTCCTCAGTAACCGCTGCCAGCTGATTTTTCATTATCTTTCGGGACTGTCGCCTCTTGGGACTCTGGGAGGGAAATGCTCACCCCAGCTGGGCAGGGGCCAGGCCTGTTGGAGAACACTGTCCTCCTCCATGTCCATTCTGTTTAGCTCTGGGCTGGAACGCCAGCCCTCAGACGGAGAGGAGTGTGGTCCTGCAAACCAAGAGGGAGAAGCAGTCTGGTGCCTGACTGGTGCTTCTGTGGGCTGCCAAGCTAGCAGGATGCAAGATTCCAATCTCTTTTTAACCAGTTAAAACTGGACCTCTAGGAGTGCGCCCTTGACCAAGCCAGCTGGGGTCTTTTATTATTTTTGTTAATCACCACCGATTTGATTGGGTTTTCTTTCCCAAGAGCGGTTGGTGTTCACTGAGTGCCCACCCTGCGACAGGCACGGTGTTTCATGTGCGTTGCCTTAGTGAAGACTTGCAACTGGGTGAGGAGGGTGCATTTGCTACCCCCACTTTAGAGAGGAGGGAACTGAGGCTCAGAGAGGGTAAGCCCCGCCCTCCCCACCCTGGGATTGCACACAGTGGCAAGAAGATAGTATAGGGATGGGAGCCCAGGTAGTCAGACTCCAGAGCTGACCCTTTAGCTTGGAATTGGGTATATAGTCAGCGCTGTGGACCTGGAAACAGGGAAAACACCTCAAACACCCCAAGCTTCTGCTTGATAACTTCAACCTAGTCCATCCCAGCAGTCTGCGCACACCTGCTGCTGAGTAACAGAAGGGCTGTATAGGGTCAAGGTGCCATTTTCTCCCCAGTGCAGTGAGGGCTGAGGTTCAAGGTCTCAGGAGACAGACACAGCGACAGATGTCCGTTTCCAGGACAAGGTGGCCAAAGGTCCTGGGCTTCTTAGGCTCCTGGATGTTTTCTAGCCAGCTGCATGGGATGTCTTAGGAAAGAGATGGTTCCTTTTGTCTTCATCCAGAACATAAGAGTCTGGGATACTGCAAAGAGGGAAGGAGTGAGACATGGGTGGAGGCGGAGTGAGGGACTCCAGATGGAAGGCTTTTCTGCCTTCTGCTGTTTGTCGTTTTTCCACTATGCTGAGCCTGGGGTCTACAACCCTGCCCCTTACCTTCTCTTTGACCTTCCTCTCTAGCATGTTCAAAGTCACAAAGCTGACAAGCCAGAATTTTAAAAAGTAGTCCCAGGACAAGTGTAGTAGGTTGAATTGAGTCTCCTGAAAAGATATGTGCGTGTGTGTCCTAAGTCCTGTCACCAAGGAACGTGACTTGATTTGGAATTAAGGGGATTCATTAAGTTATGGATCTCAAGAGTGGGCCCTCACTCCAATGATGGCATCCTTATGAAAGAAAGGGGAGGAAGCCTTGAGACATAGAGACACAGGAAGAGGAAGAAAGAGAGAATGTGTCCCTCCTACGAAGGCAGGGAGACAGGAATTGGAGTTATGCCACCACGAGCCAAGAACTGCCTGGAGGACCTGAGGAAGGCTTCTCCTCTGGAGCCTTCGGAGGGCATGTGGCCCTGCAGGACACCTTGATTTTGAACTTCTAGCCTCTAGAGCGTGAAAGAGCTCAAAATACAGTTTTGTCGTTTTTACACCAGCCAGTTTGTGGCAATTTGTTCTTGTGGCCCTAGGAAACGAACATACCAAGGCAAGAGTTTCTGTCACTGTCTGGATCGCTGGGAGGGACCTGTAGAGCAGTGCCCAACCCCTGTGACAGAAACGGGGCTCGCTTAGCCCACAGTCAGCTGCCGGGGTGTATGTGTCTGAGGACAGGGGCCGGGGTCAATGGCTGGAAAGGGGCATTTGAGCCCGCTGACCAGTCAGAACTGCCCTGGAAAACAAGGGTCTGTTCGGAAAGCAGCCGTCTCTCCCACTTTCCCTCACCCTGTCCCCCCCCCCCCCACCTCACCCAAACCAGGCACAGCCTGTCCCCTGGCTGGGTAGAAGAAGGTTGGAGAAAAAAAAAATGGGTTAAATGACTCCGTATAATACCGTGACAGAAATGCGTGAAGGACCCTTGGAAGCTCCAAGGGAAAGAGGCTTGGGCCTCCTCTGAGAGCTGGCAGAGTCTGGAAGAGGGCAGAAGGAGGGAGAGGGAGGGGATAGTTCTTTGGCAAAATAGCATCATGGGTGGAGCCACGAGGACCTGAAGGGCTGGCTGGTGAGAAGTTCCCTGACTTGGGATTGGCCAAGGGACCCGCCTCCATCTTTTTTTTTTTTTTTTAAAGATTATTTATTTGACAGAGACAGAGGTCACGAGTAGACAGAGAGGCAGGCAGAGAGAGATGGGGAAGCGGGCTCCCCGCTGAGCAGAGAGTCCAATGCGGGGCTCGATCCCAGGACCCTGAGATCATGACTTGAGCCAAAGGCAGAGGCTTTAACTCACTGAGCCACCCAGGCGCCCCGTCCTCCATTTTAAGCTTGTCTTTCTCCTCTGTTCTGTCGCCTTCCCCCCCATTTCTACCGAATAGCAGAAGTCAGTTACGCCAGCCGTCTTGTGCTTCCTTGGCCAATGCAGGCCGAGGGACGTGAAGCCACACGGAGAGCAGGTGGCGGCTACCGAGGACAGACCTGTGCGGGTCAAGAATCTGGAAACAAACTGCACTGAGAGACTTGTACCTGCAGGATCCCCAGGGACCGGACAGAGAGGATGCAGGAAGGCCTGAAATTCTGACTGCCCGTGGGATCCGAGAGGCAGGCAGGTGATCTGAATATTGGAGGGAAAGGTGAGCCACTCTTGGTCGGTTCAGCTCCTCTCCCCCTACAGGCCTAGTAAGACTGTGGCACAGCGCAGAGTCTCCATCAACCCGTCATAAAGGTACCTTGCAGGGCCCATTCAGAACCGGAACACTACAGACGAGGCACAGGGAGCTCCCAGGCTGCAAAGCAAAATCAGACTATGCACGGGGACCTCCCAGGGATATGGACTTCCATTCAGTCCCTCCTGGCTCTGGAATTTCTTTCTTTTTCTCTTCCCCTAAACAAATTCTCCCCCATGATTCAATCTGTAAACTTTCACCTCCTCCTCACCTCCCTGCCCCAATGATTGTTCCTAACACTCTAGAATTCTCACAAGCAAGCCATCTTTGATTTCTTCTTTTCCTTCACAGCAAATTCTATTCCTTTCCACATCCTGGACTTGAGACGTCCCTCTCGTTCTCTTCCCCTCTCAACAGCTTTATTGAGATATGATTTACCTATCACAAAGTTCAGCCTTTTAAAGTGTACATTTCAGTCGTTTTCAGATGATGTAGAATTGTACAACCATTACTGCTATATAAATCCAAAATGTTTTTACTGGCCCCCAAGGAAGAGCCCACACCCATCAGCCGTCACACCCCATCTCCTGTCCCCTGAGTCCCTACAAACCACTAATCTACTTCCTGTCTCTGTGGATTTGCTTATTTGGGACATTTGACATAAACTAAACCATCCACGTCATAGCATACCCTGCTACTTTCTTTTTCTGTTGAATGAGTACTATTCCATTGTATGGATGTACCACTTCTGTTTATCCATTCATGAGTTGATGGACATGGGGTTGTTTCCATTTGTTAACCATTAGGAATAATGCTGCTACAGGCATTCCCAGAAAAGTTTTCATGTGGGCACCCGTTTTCATTACTTGTGGGTAGGTGCTTGGAGTGGAATTGCCGTGTCACATGGTAACCTCATCTGTCGCATTTCAAGAAGCTTCTAGACTGTTTGCCCCAGTGGCTGCTCCAGCTGACATTTCTACCAGCAGCGGAAGATGGTTCTGATAGCTCTGCATCTTCCCAACACTTGTCTGGCTTTTCCATTTTAGCTCCAAACCTCCTTCAAAAGTTGCTCTCCTCTTGTTTACTCTTCCTCTCTGGCTTTTTGACCAAAGGAATGTCATACAAGCCAAGAGTTGAAACATTTCCCCCTGAAATCAATGTCAACATATCTAAACTTTCATTTACAGGACAGGGAATCCTGTTTGCTCCAGCCATGCACAGACTCAGACCTATTTCAGAAAGGTGTTTCCCTCCACCTTGGTGGGAAAGAGAATAATATGGAGCACATGCTTCTCTGGGTTCCTAGAGAAGCTACACACATGAGGTGGGTGTGTTCCCTGATCCTTTAAGAAGTTGAAGAAGGACGATCACTGATTATATGGTTCTAACTAGTGCCTTGGAGATCATGCAGAGATAGCCGGTATTGCACATCTCATGGTTCCATCATTTTATTTTTCTTCTTAGAGAAACCCTGGGGCAACCATTATGAATCTCTCCATCTTCTGGATGGTCACCCAGCTAACGGATGGTGGAGCGGAAGCTCCAGCTCAGGCTACGTCGTGCTCCTCTCTTACTTGAAGGCTGTTCGAAGGATCTATCCATCTTGTCATGGACTTGTTGGGAACATCTAAGGGACTCTTTCCTCTAGCTCACATTTCCTGCTGGTCAACCAGAGACCTACAACCTTATTGTCTGTTGCAGGACTGACCTGGGCTTCCAGGGCCTGCCCAGGCTGCATAGGGCTGGCTTGGCAACAACTGGGCTTCTGGAGTTTGCTTTAGCTGTTTTCTTTTCCACTTCATTGTTTCAATAGGATGTCTGCCTTCTCAAAATAGCACCGGGGCATTCCAGGTAAACTCAACATCCGACCAAAATCCCCTTTGAGTGGCAAGTCTGAAGGGTTCTGGCTTGCCACGGTTTTCTCGCTTCCTTTGATCACTGTGGCCCCAGAGGAGTAAGTCTGAGGCTCACCATGGAGCCTGGACAAAGAAGGAAGGGGGAGGAGGGGAGGGCCTGGCCAAGCTCTCTCGGGAGCTAGTCAGCTGACACTCCAGCCTTCTGCCCCAGCGCTAGAGGGTGACCATGCCCCTGGCCTGCGAAAACAGAGGAAAACATTGGGCAGGGTCATGTGGCAGAGAAAGAAAACAACCAGTGTGGACCCAGATTCTTCTCTGATTCCTGGAGGCAGCACGGTGCAATGAAGAAACACTGGCTTTGGGTTAAGACAGGGCTGAATCCTGGAGCTAGCGCTTACCAGCTGCAAGGCATAAAGCAGCTGTAAGTTGCATTAGAAACTCCCTTACCACTCTGAGCCTCTCATTCTTCATCGGTAAGATGGAGATTATAGTGCTCATCGTCAGCAATAAAGACCGATGGATGCAAAGCCCCTAATGGGGGCCAGGTTTTGGTAGGTATTCAATCAATATAGATTAGTCTCTTATCAACTTCCTGGAGTTCAGGGGGAAAAAGTTACTTTTTCATTGGCTTTTTTTTAAAAGCTTTTATTTATTTGTTTAAGACAGAGAGAGAAGGAGCGTGAGTGATAGGGGAAGGGCAGAAGGAGAGGAAGAAGCAGACTCCCTGCTCAGCGGGGAGCAGGGAGCCTGATCTGGGGCTCTGGTTAGGACCCGGGGATCATGACCTGAGTCGAAGGCAGACGCTTAACTGACTGAGCCACCCAGGCGCCCCTACCTTGTTTTTTGTTTGTTCGTTTGTTTTTTTACCTTTTGCTTTTGCTAGTGAGAACATTAAAGCTCTCTTTTAGCAAATTTCGACTATACAATACTATATCATTAACTACAGTCACCATGCTCTATGTTAGATCCCCAGGACTTACACATAACTGAAAAATTTACCAATGTCCCCTCAACACCTGACCCACATCTTCATTGCCTTTTCATGTAATTATTACCCAAGTTTTGAGAAGGTCTTAGGGACCAGTTTAGAGAAGTAAAAAATAGCACAAAATTTCATCAGACTGTCAGGGGCTGCAGCCTTCAACTTTGCTTGCTCATTTAGGTACCCCCAAAATAATTTCCTAAAACCATCCACTCCCTGCCTCCAACACATTTTAAAAATGAAATCTAAAAATTGTTTATCTAAACTTAAATAGCTACAAAGAGTGTGATTTCTGGTGTGTTGTGAATATTGATAATTTAACTGTTACATCACACTTTTAAACTTATCCAATGAAATAGAACATCTATGATTTCATACCATCTACGATCCATTTTAAAATGTATAAAAAAATCTCATTTATCATTTAGAACCTTTACATCCTTTTACCTCCTTGAACGTGTGTTACTATTCCTACTTCCTCTACAGACTTCTGTCCTGTTATATTTTTAATGCTTCGAAGTATTTTCTTGATTACATTTAAGTATGTGGAGAAAGCCATTTTAGCAATGAAGACTTTTTCTCTTTCTCCCATAGGACTCTCCCTCAGGAGTGTCCATTCTTTGATGAAAGCAGGAGGAAAGAACAAAGTTATTAAATGAAAATTGTTATTCCTCCCACCAGCAGTACAGGAGGGCAGCAGACCCTGTGGAGATGGAATTCTCCAGGCAACTCTCCCCTAGGTTGGGTCCCTCTTCTTCCATAAATTGGAGGGGGGAGCTCTAGTGTGTGAATTCTCTTGTTCGCGAGCAACTCTATTTTAGGAAAGAGGGCTTGTGGAAGCAGAGGGTCTGGAAAGTGGTTTCCTGATTCCTATTTTTGCCTGATGACCCCCTGGAATGTCCCATAGATCCCAGTTAGCGGACAGCTCAGTTCAAATTTGAAACTCAGCTTTGCCACTTACTAGGGTCAGGGAACCCTAGACTAGTTAACAAACTTATGTTTCCCCAGAGGGTTTTTCGATTAAAATGAGATTAAAAGAAATTAGGTGACAAAGTAGGGTCTCAATACATAACATAGGTTCTCGGGGGCCAACTTTTTTTTTTTTAACCATTTAGTGTCGATGAAGTTTGGATATATATTATAATCACAGTGTACAGTTGATGGGATACAGTTTCCCCCAACTTGGTTATAAAATGAATGGCCTGTCTTGCAGTTGATGGCCACTCAGAAGTCAAGGTCTGGGGCAGTCTGCAACCTTTCAGCTGGTTCTCAGCCTGACTTCTTTTGGTGCTTTCCCTGCTAACATTTGGATTGGGTTTTACAGGGTCCAGAACTGAGCCTGCAGCAAGTGTGGGACGCCTGCTGGAGCCTCACCTGGGCTGTCACTCTGACTCAGAGCTCATCAGCTTGGAAGTTCTGTGGGTCTATTTGTCTATTTTCTTTCGGGCCACCAGTCCCAACAATGAAGACACTGAGTTCCATCTGATGTCTGTTTCTCCCTCCACAGCTTTGTGCACATTTTTGGCAATTTTCCTTGATCGGTTTGACAGATCGTTGTCACAGGGAGATTTTGGGCTCCTCTGAGCTGGAGACATCACTGTGCCCTCCTGATCCTTTACAAAAAACAAAGACGGGGCACCAGGCTGGCTCAGTCAGGGGAGCGTGTGACTCCTGCTTCCAGGGTCGTAACTTCGAGCCCCACATTAGGTGTAGAGATTACTTAAAAATTAAAAAAACAAAAATCTGTAAAAAAAATTTTTTAAATGAAAGAAACAAAGTCGACTAAGAAGAGATCTTAACACTGACCTCTGTGATAGTTGACTGTAAGTTGTTCCCAAAGGTCCCTTTGTCCCTGCCTTTGCGGCTCCACCCTGAGAGGATCACTGCTCAGCACGAAACGTCCTCTTCGGTCACATAGTAGGTGCTTGGCAAATGTTGTCAAATGAACGAATGAATGTCACTGAAATTCATTTGAACAAAAGCATTTTATAATGGAAAGTTTCAAACGAATACAGAAGTAAACAGCATTGTGCTTCCCAAACCCCTCCCAGTCCCAGAAGATTCCCAGAAACTCATTTTCAAGAAGCATCCCCAGCGCCTTTGAAGCACTCCGGGGAACCACACTTTGAGAAATGCCGTCTAAGCCAGTGGGAGCGTCTGTCCTCTCCCCTGTCTCTTGTTTCAGCCCTTGGCCTTGCCTCTCCCCACGCCCCACCTTGTACTCTGATCCAGTTGCCCTGAATTGATTTCAGGTCTTTGAATGCCTCCTGTTCTCTCTCAATCTCTCTCTCTCGCTCGCTCTTTAGATGATGCATGGCTATTTTTCTTTTTTACTGAAGTTCAGCGGACACCCCACGTTGGATTAATTTCAGGTGTGCGACAGTGACTCGACAGCTCTACTCACCGCAAGTGTAACTACTACTGTCCGTCACCATGCAACGCTATCACAATCCCATTGACTCAATTCCCTAAGCTGCACCTCTCATTCCCTGACTTACTCATCCCATAACTGGAAGGCTGTGCCTCCCCATCCCCCATGCCCATTTTGCCCATCCCCCATCCCTCATTTTTGGCAACCACTGGTTTGTTCCCTGTATTTGTGGGTCTGTTGCTGCTTTGCTTGTCTGTTCACTTTTTTTTTTTTATAAGATCTTATTTATTTCTTTGACAGACAGAGATTACAAGTAGGCAGAGAGACAGGCAGAGAGAGAGGGGGAAGCAGGCTCCCTGCTGAGCAGAGAGGCTGATCCCAGGACCCTGAGATCATGACCTGAGCCGAAGGCAGCGGCTTAACCCACCGAGCCACCCAGGCGCCCCTGTTCACTTTGTTTTTTAATACCACATAGAAGTGAAAGGTGCCATGCCCTCTTCATCTAGCCTTTGCATAGGCTTTGCTTCTGCCTATATCATACCTGGGCTCCATCGTATGCCTTCACCCCTTTGTCACTTAATTAACTCTTATTCATGGTTGGGTCCCAGTATAGCCTCTCTTCTTCCCTGCTGCCTTCCCTAACCTTCAATTCCAGGTCAGGTATCCCTCCTACCTGCTCTGCCAGTGCCCCACCCTTCCCATCATATTGATTTGTCATGGCATATGAACGACTGGTCTTGCTCTCCAACCAGACTGCAGGCTCCCTGAGAGTGGAGACCTCAACCATTTTGCCAGCACTCAGCACGTGTCTGGCATGGGTTTAGCAAGTCACAGAAACTAAATTCGACTGAAAGTTGGTTTCAACCACACAGATAAGAGGAACAATTTTAACAGTAGACAATACCCCCATTTGATCTGTGTGCAATATAGAACCTTCAGGCATTAGCATGTACTTGCAAGATACAAACTAGTTATGAACACCTATTTGTGAAGTATTTTCTATAACATTTGTTTGCTACGTGCTCACTGTATTTTTAGTCAGCACTTGTTGCTAGATATATCAAAGAATTGAGATTATCAAAGAATTGGGACGAATGAGGAAATGACCACCGCTTACTTAGTTCTGTCCTCTTACTGAGAAAAGATGGTCTTTATCCACATTTTTGTTTATCTTGAGGAATACCAGCCAAGTTTTGAGGGCACTCTCTTCTTTATACTCTCATTCGTTCCCAAGGCAACATACCATCCATTTCTTCACTGCGCAGTAGGGTAGCCATTGGCCACAAGTGGCTATTAAGCACTTGAAATGTGACTAGAGCCGACTGAGATGTGCTCTAAGTATAAAATACACGTTGGATTTCAAGGACTTAATATGAAAACAAGAATGTAAAATATGCCATGAAAATTTTTAATACAGATTACATGTTAAAATTGATAATACTTGATATATCTTAAGCTATATTAATAAAAATATTATTCAAGTAAATTTTACCTGTTCCTTCTTGCTTTTTTAACAAGGTTACGAGAAAATTTAAAACTACATATGTGACTTGCATTACGTTTCTCCTGGAAAGCACTAATCAATCCAGCTACTTAAACTCTAACATGGTTTTTTCATCTGTGAAACAGGGGTAGCCATAATATCTTCCTCATAGGATCGTTTTGAGGATAAAATGAGTTAATATCTGTAAGACACATAGAACAATACCTAGCATGTAATGGATGGATATGTCCATAAAATAAATAAGTGATGCTTACCATATTTGGCATCTAACCCCCTTATATTACCCCAGCCCCCTATAAAACAGAATTTGAGGCAAAGCTCAGGGGCTAATATTTTATTGGAGGATAGAATCCCAGGGAAGGTGGACTGAGGGAAAGGGGGAATGAAGCAGGGAAGGAAGGAAGTACAAGGTGGCATCTTGTATTGTGGAGGTGGCTACATCTCAGAAATGTCAGAGGGGGGAAGGTAAACAGTGTATCTGCCAGTTCCTTCCCAGCTCTGTTTCACATTGGTCAAAGTTTGCCTCTTGCAGTACGAAGTCCTTTGTGCTCTCTGGTTATGTCACTGGGCCCCTCCAGGAGGACTCCAGGGGTCTAGGTGGGCTGGACCTAAACTCTGGGGCCACTGTCGTCCCCAGCATGGCAGGTGTCATGGAAGTCAGTCATGACGGTGCCTGACCCTTATCCCTAGAGGGTCTTTGAGAAGCGTCAGAGGACGCAACAGCAGTGACAGCCTTTATGATGGTGTGGAGGTCATCCTGTGGTTGGGGCTGGGTCAGCTAGGAGTCAGGGCAAGAACCAAAGCCCAGGGTAGAGAGGTCCAAGTGGAATGAGGGAAGGAGGCGTGTTGTCTCGACCACTCCTCTGAGATCCTGACATACCTACTATTGGTCTTCTCACCTGGGAAGACTGACAAGCATCTCAAGTTTGCATATTTGAGATTAAACTCTTGATCTCCAGCCTTGGATGGATGCCCTGACTCCAGACCCTCCATGACCATCTTCTGCAGCCCAGTAGACTCACCCACTTGCTCCAGCCTTAAAGTCGGGCCCTGTGCTTGAGCTCTTCCAGCTCCCCAGCCCCACATACCGCCATCCGCAAATCCTGTTGATTCTACCTCCGAATCACATCTCAAAGACCCCATGTCTCCTCACCTTGACCCAGAGGCCAGGCCGCCCGTGCCTCTCCGGCCACCGATTGCAGTAGAGGGGAAGTAGGTCTTCCTGCTTCCTGTCTTTCCTCTGGCCAGTTCTTTCTCCTCTCTCCACACAGCAGCTAGAGTAATCTTGTGAAAGTGTGAACCCAATCCTGTCCCTTGACTACTTTAAAACCTCCCCTGGCTTTCCACGGTGTTTAGAATCCGGCCCAAACTCCTTAAGCCCTCCGCACCCCACCCTTGTTTCGTCATCTCCTTACCTGAAGACCCTTCTCTCCTCGTTCCTCCGAGGCCAGCCTCATTCTTTCCCGACGTGTGCCCAGTGGTTTCTTGTTTTAGGGCACAAATTGGCAGAATATTTCCCACGTCTATTTTATAAATAAAGTTTTATCAGAACATCAACAATACAGAGATTTATGGACAGTGAAGCCTTACCTGTGTGGGATCTGACCCTTTACAGAAAAAGTCTGCTGACCCCTGTTTTAAGGCCTTTGACCTTGCCTAGGGCTCTTTCTCCAGCATCTTGCCCAGCTGGTTCATCGCCTTTTAGTTTAGTTCTTTCCCAAGTTGAGATTACATATTTATCACTTTACTTGTTTATAGGCTCTTTCCTCGCCTTTCGATGCTAAGCTCCATGCGGGCAAGGGCCATGGCTGCCTCATTTGTATTGTATCCCTCACACCTCCAAGTGCCTACTTTCATGGATAAACTACTAGACTAGATGGCCCCTTCGGAGCGGTTGCTACCCTCCTCCCCACCACCCTGATCTGCGCGGACCCTGCTACTCTGCTACTGCTGAGAACAGCTTGGGGGCGGCCGACACTTCGAGAACACTTGAGCGTTGACTCTGAGCAACGGTGTTGGAATTCCTGACAATTCTCACCCATCCGGGGAGTTGTGATACCACCTCACTGTGCGATTTCTTTTTTTAACAACTCTACCATTTCCACGCTGTTTCATGCACATCAGAAGATTAAAAATGAGCACAGGCAGTGTGCATTTACCTTGTCATTAAAGCAGCCTGAGAGTTCCCTTATTGGGGGACACCTACCTGCTCAAGAGGGCAACTGGAGGCAGTCACCAACCTCAGCCAAGGTACCAAGGCATCGGCGGTTTTCCTCCACAGCCACCAGGGGGCTGTGCCACCTTCCATCATCCGGATTCTGTACCCAACGCCCCAGACAGGTAGGACAGGTGCCTCTGAGCTGGGAACACTGGCAAACAGCAACAGGGCAGGGGCTGGAGGAAGCAGGCCTGGTGTCCTTCACCAGGGACAGGCCGAGAATGGGCAGGAAGAGCCATGGACACATCGACACACCAGACTGAGACCCAGGACCAAGCACAGCTGGCTTCACATACCCACAGGCAGTCATGGGGTGGAGGGGGCAGGGCAGGAAGTGGCTCAGAGGGCCACTCCCTCTCCTTTACACACCAGAACACCGACATCTAGAGAAAGGAGCTGCTAAAATTAGAAGCAACTAGAACTCAGGTCTCCCCATTCCCTTAAAATCTCCCTCTGTCAGCTATCTGGTGCTGCCAGGCTGTCTTACCGGGCAGTATCTAGAATGGCTGAACACAGGTAGGATTTCTCTGGAAAGCTGTCATGAAGAAGGCTTGAAAGAGCACTGGACTTGAGCTCAGATGGACCCGGGCCCGAATCTGGGCTACCCAATAGCTATGACGCCACAGCAAAGGCCCCAGACCTCTTTGGGCCTCAATTCCATGCCCATAAATTGGGACAAGACTCCCTGAATGGCCGGGCAGTTTTGAGGATTCCATGGAAAACGCCCGAGGTGTGCTGAACCAGCAGCAGACACAGAGCAGACGTGTGGGCGTTCAGTCGATGCTCGTGGTATTCTGAGCAGCCCAACCTGGCAGAGGAGAGGGCATAGGCAGGAGTTCAACTCTCCTTGGCTTATAAACAGCCTTTGTAACAACGATGAACCCCCTTGCAGAAGGAAGAATCCACAGCAGAGGCCCCTTTCCCATCCCCTCCCTCCTGATCTCCCAGAAAGCCTGTATGGCGAGTGATTCTGGGCCACGTTCACTAAGCAAAAGAAAGGCACAAGCGTTTCACTCCTGCTAGGGCAAACCTTCCTGTTCAGCAGCTGTGGAGGTGATGTTGTCCCCTCTGCGTGTCCTCTGCTGAGTCAGGCTGTGTTCTCATCACATTTTACTTTATGGGATCCAGGCTTCAGTATTTTCCGACCTTGCTCTTGCCTTTGGAACTGTTCTCAAGAAAGGCACTGCACCCGCTCTAGGCCATTTTATGAGTATCCAGCAGAAAAATGCTATCACGAGTGTGATTCTCGACTTTCCTGGAAGGCCTGAAACAAATGTGTCTCCACGAAATGTTACCGTGGTCTAAAGGGATACCTGGCTGCCTAGCCTGGGGGGTGGAGTATAGCAATGGATGCAAGGTTATGGGTTTGGTCCCTTTTATGCAGATTATGCTCTCCACCGCCCCCTTCCTCAGCCAGGTAACCCTGTGGGAACAAGGTTAAGAGGGGCTTGTGTAAATCCATTAGTCCTTCTGGGAGAAAAGCCTCAATGCATGGGCCATCGGTGGTGGGTCATTAACTCCCTCTGTGGGATGAAGGACACCATTTGTTCTGATATAGGACATTTATTCAGAGGCTCCTGAGATCTCACAGTATCTTGCTTCTCTCAAATCCAAGAATTCTAAGGAATTCTGGGTCTTCAGCTTCCACCAACCTCCCTCCAGAGAAGTCTTGCTTTTTTGCGCATCTTTGTAAGATTGCATTTGAACTAAAATTTTGGCAGCTAAAAACCAGTTTGAAAACCATTGCATTAGAGTCTTAAAATTATGGGTACCAGGCTCTGTTCTGGGTGATCTACATATGTCATCTTGTGACATACACTCCTTAAAACCATTTCAGTAGGTGGTGGCAGCCCCATTTCCTTGGCAAGGAAACCAAGGCTCAGAGAAAGCTAAGGAAGGGAGGAGCCCAGGCCCTGAACCCAGGTCTGCCAGGCTAGAAGCCAATGCCTCCAGATCCTGTGGAATAACAGTGTGTGCAAATGACACAGGATTTCTAGCCGGAGATCTGGGTTCAAGGTTGGCTTCTGCCTCTCCTTACCCGAGAGGTCCCTGATTGGACACTTTATGTTTTCTGAGCCTCATCTTCCTCCTCCACAAAATGGGCATGAGAATAACCCAAGGGAGGAGATGCACATACCACATCAGATCCTAGGGGTGCTGTTTGTGTGGAGTCTTGGGAAAGAGACCAGAGCGCCTCCCCCAGGACGCCCTGCACCCCCAGTTGGAGGATTTATGGCACTATAGCCAGCAGACTCCATGATTCCCAAAGACCCCAGGTTTGGGGGTGCTGAGCTGCAAGGTCGGGATGTCCCTCGGGGACCAGAAGCCTTCAGTTGCCCTTGGTCTGGGGCTCTGGACCCAGGCTCAGGATCAAAGCAAGTGCTCTGTTCACCAGGGGAATACACACACCCCTTCCCCCCCGGCAGCCCTCTTTAATTAACTGGGAGCCTTGGAGCAATACCTTTTTCGGGTGCTTATCAGTGTATCCTGATAAAATAATTAATGGGTTTCTCTTCTCCGCTGAGCATCCTCCTGCCCCGAGAGGGCTGTGCTAGGAAGGAAGGTGCTAATTAGTTCCTGTGTGATTATCTGGTTGAAGACACTGCTCCAAGTCTCTGCAAATCATCCTCAGCCCTCCCCCTCCCCCGAGGGAGACTTGAGCTCTCTGTTTATTCCTTTTGCTGGGCGCCGGCTCTGCCCACAAAGCTCAGCCCCTTCCGCAGACAGCCTCTCTCTCTCTGACCTCAGTGTCTGCAGGTGGCAACCTGGTGCCCAGGGCCCCTCCTTGAGCCTGTGAGCCATCACCAGGAAGCTCTCAGGGAGGTTCCTGGAAACACTTCAGAGCAAGTACAGACTTTCTAAGCCTGCTTCAGTGGAAAGGGCAAGGGCAGCAGAGTGTGGTGGAAAGAGCCCTTTGCTAGGGCCAGAGGATGGATTCTAGACTGAGCTGTGTGGCCTGGCCTAAATTGTGCTTTCTCTCCTTGTCTCAGTTTCCTTAACTGTACAAACGGAGCTGGTCTACAATCAGAAGCAGCAAATGTGTGGTTTTGCCAACTGTGATGAACGGGTCACGGCTCCGCATTGCACCAAGATCGTGGAGCCATGGCCAACTTCCGTGGGATGACTGAGCTGCAGAGGTTGATCAGTGATGTTGGTCATGGTTGATGCAGGCGCTGTGGTTCCCAAAGTGGTGCTGATGGCATTCAGCTAAAGACAGTCCTCACCGTGTTTAACTGTGCTGTGCCTTTTAGGATGCTCAGTGTCCTTGGTCAACACTCACTAAATGGCAAACACTCCACACATTTCCAAACATTCCATGGGGGGCAACGCCATCCCTGGCTAAGAACCACAGGTAGGGAAGTAGAAATAACAATTGGGATGCTTTTGGCTGCAAGGAAACAAAGGCGATTCTTAAAGTATCTTAGCTAAAATGGAAATCTATTTGTTTATGTGACAGAGAAACAATGGGAGTGGCTTGGGCCACCTTTCTCCATCCAACAAAGAGCTCCCCTCCAAGGGAATCTGTAGGAGGGCAGGTTTTTCTGTGTTTGCCTCCACCAGCCCCTTTCTATTTGGGGGGAAATAACGAAACAGATGAGCAGCAAGGCCCTTTCAACTATGGAAGCCAAAGGGGCAGGGGGTGAGTGAGCTCTTTCTCTCATCTGTGGCATCTAGATTATTAGCAGGGGCTTAAGCACAGCCAACTGCAGGTGCCTGGCTGGGACTTAGAATCCAGAGAGGCCACACAGAGGCTCAAGGGTCCATCGGGGATAATTTGTGCTAATGGTGCTGAGGCTGGGGTTTCTAGGTGTCCAGGGGGTGATGCGCGTCAGCAGGGCTGCAGCGGGTCAGTGGCAGTGATGGCTCAGACATCATCCCAGGCTCACTGCTCCAGTAATGGGCTTGACTGAGCCTTTGCCATCCTCGGCTCCTGCCTCTGCTCTGTTCTTCAGCCTTCCTATAGATTCTGTGAATGACCCAGTACCCTTTCAGTAAATGATTTTCCCTACCAAGTTGACTGGAGTTGATTTCATTGCTTACAACCCAAACTCTCACTAATACAGTTGGAATGGGGAATCTAGGTAGGATGGAAAACTAGAAAGCAAGTGGGGTGCTTCGAAGTCTCAGGGCACTTGGAAAAGGCAGCTAGGAATCAAAAGCCAACAGGACCCAGAGGCCACCAAGGCAATTTTCCATGATGGTGCCGGTGCCAGTGATCTCATTGAAGACTGGGAATTCCTTCCCACAGGGGCAGTGCTCACCACCCATGATGCCCCTTTCTTTGCCACATAGGGTTAAACAGACAGGTGACTCCAAGCTTGTCACCACCAGTTCTAGAAAACAGTGCTTGTTTGAACTTGAAAAAGCAACGACACCAATACCTGGGTCTTTCCCTCCTCCCTGATCCACAAAGACACACAAAAGAAGGGCCAGTGTTGTTGCCATGGAATCTGTGGGTAAGGAGAGCCCCCTTGGCAGCAGAGGTGATTATTATACCCTACCCCTCTTCCTCTAGCAGGAAATGGCCAAAGGTAAAAGCTTTGATGGGGCAGGAATCCAGCAGAAGCTGTAGGAGGAACAAGAGAAGCACCCTCTGTTGGAGCAGCAAAGGAAGGAACCTAGCTGTGAAGCTAGTTGCTTTCCTTGGAGACTTCTGCTTCACCGTTGGACTTGGGAGTGGCTCTTGAAGTTTCCTAGTTAGTTGTTTACCCCTCCTCCACCCCTAGCCCCCTGCCCCACCTCCCAAGTGCCTGGAAGGTAGAAGCCTTCAAGAGGCAGAGACTGGGGTTTGGGGTGGAGATCATGAACTCTGGACCCGGAGTCGAATTTCCTGGGTCCAAATTCCAGCTCTGTCCCAAGCTGTGTATATATGGGCAAGTTATTAAATGACTGTTCCCCAGTTTCCTCCCTTAGAATGATTAAAAATAGTGAGAGCTACCTCAGAAGATTACTCTGAAGATTAAATGAGTAGGGGCGCCTGGGTGGCTCAGTTGGTTGAGCGTCTGACTCTTGGTTCAGCTAAGGTCCTGATCTCAGTGTTGTGAGATTGAGTCCTGGGTTGGGCTCCATGCTCAGCACAGAATCTACTTAAGACTCTTGCCCTCCAACTAGACAGCCACATGCAGAAGAGTGAAACTGGACCATTTCCTTATACCATACACAAAAATAGACTCAAAATGGAAGAAAGACCTAAATGTGAGTTAAAAATCCATCAAAATCTTAGAGGAGAACAGCAGCAACCTCTTCAACCTCGGACTCAGCAACTTCTTGCTAGACACGTCTCCAAAGGCAAGGGAAACAAAGGCAAAAATGAACTATTTGGACTTCATCAGGATAAAAAGGTTTGCACAGCAAAGGAAACAGTTGACAAAACCAAAAGACAACCGACAGAATGGGAGAAGATATTTGCAAATGACACATCAGATTAGGACTAGTATGTAAAATCTATAAAGAACTTATTAAACTCAATACCCAAAGAACAAATAATCCAATTGAGAAATGGGCAGAACACATGAACAGACATTTCTGTGAAGAAATCATCCAGATGGCCAATAGACACATGAAAAAGTGCTCCACATCGCTCAGCATCAGGGAAATACAAATCAAAACCACAGTGAGATACCACCTCACCTACCAGTCAGAATGACTAAAATTAACAAGTCAGGAAACAACAGATGTTGGTGAGGTTGTGGAGAAAGGGGAACCCTCCTACACCATTGGTGAGAATGCAAGCTGGTACAGCCACTCAACACACACAACAATGTGGCGTTTCCTCAGAAAGTTGAAAATAGAGCTACTGTATGATCCAGCAATTGTATTACTAGGTATTTACCCCAAAGATACAAATGTAGTGATCTGAAGGGGCACCTGCACCCCAATGTTTATAGCAGCAATGTCCACAATAGTCCAACTATGGAAAAGGTCCAGATGTCCATTGACAGATGAATGGATAAAGAAGATGTGGTGCACGCGCGCGCGCACACACACACACACACACACACACACAGAGGAATATTACACAGCATCAAAAAATGAAATCTTGCCATTTCCCATGATGTGGATGGAACTAGAGGGTATTATGCTAAGTGAAATAAGTCAATTAGAGAATGAAAACTATCATATAAGCTCACTGATATGCATAATTTAAGAAACAAAACAGGAAAGATAGGAAAAAATAAAACAAAATGAAACCAGAGAGGGAGACAAACCCTAAGAGACTCTAAGTCATAGGAAACAAACTGAGGGTTGCTGGAGGGGGTGTGAAGGGCTGGGGTAACTGGGTGATGGACATTAAGGAGGGTGTGTGATGTAACAAGCATTGGGTGTTACGTTAAGACTGATGAATCACAGACCTGTACATCTGAAACCACTAATACATTATATATTAATTAATTGAATTAAAATACTTTAAAAAATAAATTAAATCTTTCCCTTTGCCCCACTCCCCAGCTTTCTCTCTCTCTCAAATAAATAAATACATCTTTTTTTGAAAAGATTAACTGAATTATAATACAACGTGCTCAGAATGAGGCCTGGCACAGAGTAGGATCTCAGTACATGTAAAAGTCTTAGTTCTTCTGGGTGACACCTGGCACCAGGTTGGGTCTTCCGACCTGTTGAATAAAGGATCCCGTTCTCCAAAGATATCCTGAAAGGAACCAGGAAGTTAGGAAGAACAAGGTCATCATAGTCTGGGAGGGCCCCAGATTAATGTTTGCTCCTCAAAACCAGAGGGATAAGTCCGCCACTGCAGGAACTCTGCAGCAGGCCTGCAGCGTATGCACACACACATGCCCACACAAACACGTGCGCACACACACACACACAGGCACACACACACACAGGCGCACAGCATGCCGGCCTCATGCAGCCCAGCCTCCAGCACCCAGCACCTTCCTTACATTCCCAGCAACTCCTTGCCACCTTTGACCTACTTTCCCAGGCATGGGATTCCACCAGTCCCTTTTCTCAGCCTACAGTCCACTTCTGTACCCTCAGTGTTCAAGACCCAGGCCCTCCTGGAAGAGGGAAAGAGGGCCTGGAAAACCCAGCGTTCCTAAGCTCCTCCTGCCATGAACCCTCTGGCTTTCTCTTCTCAACGTTCCTAACACAGAGTTGGAAATCTGCAGAGCTGTTGACCCCTCTGTAGGTCTGGGAGCAGACAGCCGCACCCTTGTCCCAACTTCTCTCCTCGGGCCAGAATAATACCTTTAGTGACAATACTACAACTACTGCTGCTGCTGGTACTTACAACGTGCTAAGTTCTCTTCTGTACCCCTTTTGAATAGTAACTCTTTATCATTCTCTTAACAATTTTATGAAGAGGTAAGTACTATAATCATCATTCCATTTTACAGATGGGGAAACTGAGTCACAAAAAAGTGGTGGCTAGCCCAAGGCCATGCAACTAGTAAGAGGCAGCCAGTCTGTCCCCAGTGTCTGAACCATTAACCACTGCAAGAACTTTACTTTGAGCCCTGAAAGGCTTGTAGCACCCCCACCCCCACTCACACATGAAGTTCAAAACAAAACTAGGACTCCATCATAAAACAATGTGAGAAGGCACAGCAGAGTTCTGACTGTTTTCCCTAGTGGCTACTTCAGCGCTTTAAAAAATAATCTTTCCAGACATACATTTTTCCCCCTTGTTCGGCTGGTGCTGTAAGCACACGTTGCTTAGCCTCACAGGTAATCCAAGCATTGGTTTCTCCTCCCTCTGACCAGTGCAGCCTCTACCTGAGAAGTTCAAGGTTGGTCAAGCCTGGGATGGGTTGCTGCCCCCTGGGAGGCATGGAAAATGCTTCTCGGCTGGAAGGGGTTTGACTTTGCGCCACCCCCATCTGTAAACGGCTGGAGGGGCTGGCGGCTGCCCTGGAGGACAGCCTTGTGTGAATTGAGGAGTGTCCCTTGGGAGATGAAGGGGACTCCCAGGGCTGTGTGTGTGTGTGTGTGTCGACGGGGGTATCTTAGAGCCCCTCCCTGGTCACCTTGACCTACTGACTCTTCTAGTCACGGAGGAGATTTCTGGCCCCCATTCCATTAGTTGCACGTAGGTCGTAGTGTGTTCTTGGTCAATGGTTGTCCCTGAAAGAATGCCCCCCGAAACCCTTTCATTTCAGTCAGTTCTATGACATAATACTAACCAAACTACAGATTTTGCAGTCTCCAATTTACTGCCTCTCCCTCATTCAGCATGCAGCAAGGACCCCCCCCCCCCACACACACACACCTAGCTCCAGGGCCGGGACTAGGTTGAAAAAGTGAGTAAAACTCACAGGGCCAGCGCTCACACATGCTCAGAGTCGGGAGGACTTCATGCCTCATTTCCTTGCGGTACTCCCCCCACCCATCTGTCTGCCACCACACTGCGGGACAGAGATAGGGTTTCACGTTTCTCCAAATCCCCCCTCTCACCCACAACAGTCCCATTGCCTAGCTCAAAGCCTTGAGGTCCATAATCCCCCATACGTGTTTGACAAGCTGGGGCTGGAAGCCGGGGGGACCTGAAAATTTATTTAGCCCAGTGGTACTCAAAGGGGTAATACTACCTCCCCAAGAAGTGTTTGAAAATTTGTGGAGCACTTTTGTTCACTGGGAAGAGAGGGTCACAGCAGCTACATGTCTTGCAATGCAGGGGACAGTCCTATAGAATGCACTGTCCTCCCTCCCACCTGTCTCTCCAGTGTTTTCTCCAGACATTCGTGCACTGAAAACCTGAGTCATCATTTCCAGAGCCTGGAAATTCTAATTCCATATTACCTAGAAACACAAAGTGCTTTTGCGTGGTTTTTAACATATAGGGAATATTCTAGATATACCACTTCTCTGAACATTGAGGGAAAATTGTGCTTGATTTTAGCCTTCACTTTCCCAAGCGTTGTTCACTGCTGTGGAAAATCACTTCATCGATGGTGGCACCTGCTCTTGGTAGTGCAATTGCCAAGAAGACAACACGTGGATATTGGTTTGCCTGGGCAGCTGTGACTGTCAAGTTGAATCTACATGGGGACTCAAACATTTCTCATTGAGTCTTTCCGTGTAATGGGGGTTGGGCATTTCCATATTGAATAGGTCACTGAATGTAGGTATGGACGTGTCTGTCTATCCTCTTACTTCTCCTAGTGGTTTATTACTAGGGCATTAAGTTGAATTTAAATTAAATTTTGAAATAGTGTGGGTGGTTAACATTTTCAGGAATTTTATTTCAGGATAATATAGGGGGTGTTCCATTTGTTACAAAAGGGGGCCATGGAGTCTGATGAGGGGAAGGACCCTGGAGTGAGTTCAATCCCACAGCTTTGGTCTCAGCTGTCCCCAATGGATGCAACCCTACCAAAATTTTAAAGTTTTCCAGATTAAAGGTTTACACTATCCTCCACAGCAAACCATTTATTAAATTATTCATGTTGTGAGTCTCTGAAATGATGGTGAGCTCGGGACCACAATGAATATCAGTCCCTTCTAAACTCCTTTTCTTGCCTTGAGAAGACCTTGATCCGGAGGGAACCTAGCCACAGGCAGTGGGAAGGGGGAAGGGCTGGGAAGGCTGGAAACAGAGACACTTTGAAGATAAGAGGCTGGGTTGTAGGCACTGTGTGGACAACAATCTGGGAATGTCTCTGGGTCTCATGCACAAAATGAGGCATTTGGGCTGGGTCAATCTAGTGCTGGCAAACTGTGACTCTGTCTGGTTCTTTGGTTCTGCAGGATGGCTCAGAGTGGGTGTAGCAGGTACAGAGACCGGCTTTAAAGTCAGTCTGGTCTCTGAATCCTGGCCCTTCCACTCAATAGCGGGTGACCTTCTGCAAGTGACTTAACCTATCTGAGGCTCAGTGACCTCACCTATAATAAGAGGATCAAAAAGCACCCATCTGGTAGGGTGTTTGTGCACGCTAAGACAAAGGACACAGGAATCCTGGCACGTGTTAAATATGCCTCCTACCATGCCGTTGCCTCGCCCTGTGCCAAGGACTTGCCCCTTACCTGGCCGATATATTTCTATTGTCTTCTGATGTGTGCTGTGATAGGATGTGAGGACCCCACTGACACACCGTGGTGCCACATCCCAGGGGGTTTCACCTCACCCCAATACCAAGCAGCCTAGTCTGATGTTGCTGATTTCAATAGCCAGCCCTGACCAAAGCTAAAATCTTGTGCTCCAGGCCATGGAAGCCCAAACAACACCAAGATAAAATAATCAGTTTAATAATAGGATGATATGAACAAATAAGCAGAGCAGAAATTGTTATGCGAGTCGGTAGAGCAGTGTTACTAGTCTGCCTCACTGGCTCTCCACACTGTGTGGGGCAGTTTGGGTGGAACACAACCTCTTGCCTACACTAATAAAAACATGCTATTCCCGAATCAAAATAAAAGTAGACTCCTCTAGGGTTCCTGACCAAGATAAACGTTGTTGGAATAGTTAGGGTGCTGTGCCTCTATTCCCCTGGCAAGTTTGGCTCAGTGGATGTCAGAAGGTGAGGAAGACAGAGCCCAAGGTGATGACACTCTCAGGAAGCAAGTGGATCAAGCAGACATGCAGACTGACCTAGCTTTGCCCCAGATGGAGGTTTCTACTAGATCAGTAGGCTCATCAAGGCAACAGGCTGATGCTTCCTCTGCCCGAAGGCAGGGGGCTAGGTGGGAAGGCCCCCTCTGGTCGCATTTCATTCTCTGAACCTCAATTATGAGTCTGTGACTCAGAGCTTCTCCATGGCTGAGAGGTGCTAATTGGTTCACAGGCTGCTTTCCAAGATGTGAGCTGGGAAGGGCTAGCTGTTTTGGTGTAGCCCATTCCAGAATATTCCCTAGGGTTCTCTGTGATCCTGGGGCAGGACATGGGGGAGGGGTGGAGAAGAGGAGAGAAGTGCTGGAAAATTCGATCAAGGAGTAGAAATGATAAATCCATTGGCTCCAGAATTATGTCGGCTGAAGGTATAGACGACTTCAAGGATGAAAGTTCTAGGGATTTTTCCCACCAATCTGTAAGCAAGTAGATGTACCTGTCTGTTGTCCCTGGTGGGATTACACACAAGTCCCTGTGGTTTAAGTTCTGAAGGGTCATAGAGGATAAATGCAAAAACATGGTTACCTCTGACCAAGTACTTGCAAGTCTCTAAGACCATATACATGACCACTTGTTCTTGTGCTTTCTTCCATTACTGGGACCAACAAGAGTTAGAGGTAAGTCAGTGCCAACAAGACCTGATAGACAAAGCATTGTGTGTGTGTGTGTGTGTGTGTGTGTGCGCGTGTGTAATTGTGTGTGTCTGTGTGTGTACATGTGTGTGTGTGCTGGGAGGAGTTTGCAAAATGAATAGGGTCTGGGGCACATTTTATCGGGTAAATTGGGGACTTCCCAAGAATGAACATGCTTGGTCATGAGCTGGCCTGGCCTGCTTCCTTGGATAAGAGGGCCGAGGCACACATGGCTTTATTAATAGCCCCAGCATCCCAGAATCCTTTTTCCCTAAACTAGTTCCATTTGTGATTCCAATGGGGTTTTGTGTTTGGTTCTCATGAGTTATTTTCTGTCCTCTGCCCTCTGCCCTCTGCCCTCTGCCCTTCTGCAGTGGGTCAGCCAGGGGAGCTGAGCTAGGGGCCTGACTGGTGGCACCAGGGCCAGTCCTCCAAGAAGAAAGAAAGGCTATGGGGGTGGGTGGGGCCTTCCAGAGAAAGTCCCCACCAAGTGTTTTGTGAGGACTCCAAGGTTACTGCTGCAGAGAACGGTCACTGATGGGAGCAAACTAAGCATTTAGAAAAAAAAAAAAAAAATCCAAGTGGAGGTGCTTCTGAGGACCACCAAGGCCTAAGGTTCACCCCTAAAGGAAGGGATAAACGTGTTCCCTGTGCACAAAGACTGACTTCTCCAAAATTTGCAGCCCAGAATTCCTTGAATAGGTGCTAAGGCCACAAATACAAGCTTGGCTCCTTGTTCCCATTTTCCTTCTTGCTGGGAGCCAGGGTTTGCTGTAGTGACAAAAGACTCCATTGCGCTGACAAGACACTTCATGCCCAGCATCACAACCCAACACCTTCCCAATTTAGGTCAATTTTGTTAAGAAAGAGAGAGCATCTTGTGGCACAAAAACTGTCATTATTTGAAGAATAGTGGTGCTGTTCATCACACCTGTTCCTTACTACCCTCCAGGGATACTGGACAGATAATTATGTTTATCATCACACTTTGGAAGAAAGAGCAGTGCAGCTGGCTGTAGGACCTCTGGGGGTGGTGGGCAGTGGCTCCAGTGACTCGGGGCATGGACATTGGGGAGAAAAGTCCACCCTTGATTTGCAGATTTGGGGCTGAATGACTCACTATTCGTTGAAGCTTGAAGTGGTGGATGTGGATGAGAAGAAACAGAAGAGTGAAAGTGAAAAGGAGAGTAAGGATTAAAGCCAGGGGTAGTTCATCTCGAGGTGAAGTGAAGGAGGGAAGAAAGGAGGGAAAAATCATGCTTAAGCCAACTTTGTGTTTCTTAAGTCATTCTTGTGCCTAGAATGTGCTTAAGGAAGGAAAGAGGGAGGGAGGAAGGTGGGCAGGCCACCAGAATGACAAGGGAACGAATATTTATCCAGCACCTTCTCTGTGTCTCATACTTTGGTTGTTGTTGTAGAGTGTGTGTGTGTGTGTGTGTCTGTGTGTGTGTGTCTGTGTCTGTGTCTGTGTGTGGTGTACTTGGAATATATCACCACACTCGATTATTCACTTATTCTCATGTTCCAGATGAAGGTCCAGCAGTTCAGAGACGGGTACCCAAAAGGCCCACAGGTAGAAAGTCATAGAGATTAGATGGGATCCCAGCCTGTTTTCACAGTATTCCCTATAGGAAGAAAACCAACTACAGTCGGTCAGAGTGCAAAGGTAGAGAGAATTAATAGTTCCAAGGGGAGGCAAGAGCAAACCAAAGTTTATTCAAGAAAGGGGAGATCTGGGGCACCTGGGTGGCTCAGTGAGTTGAGCCTCTGCCTTCGGCTCAGGTCATGATCTCAGGGTCCTGGGATGGAGCCCCACATGGGGCTCTCTGCTCAGCAGGGAGCCTGTTTCCCGCTCTCTCTGCCTGCCTCTCTGCCTACTTGTGATCTCTCTCTCGCTGTCAAATAAATAAATAAACAAAATCTTTAAAAAAGAAGATAGGGGAGATCTGAGCATTCCTTTAGATAAAATGGATGGAGCGCCAAGATTGGAAGAAATGAAAGATCCTGAATGGGATGTGGTGGGGTGGGGAGTGGGATTGAAGACAAATGGCCTCTACAGATAATGTGGGCAATAAAGAGAACACCCTGGAGGGGAAGGTGGGGGCTCGGGGAAGTCTGCAGAAATTGGAACCTAATGGAAAATAAGAGTTCACTAGAAGAAAAGACAGAGAAGGACATTTAAGGCAGGGGAAGTCAAATGGACAATGTGAGGAGGGCTACAACGCATGAACCGTGTATCAGTTAAGATTGTTTGGCAGAGAGTAGCAGAAAACCCTCACCTAGTGGCTTAAATGAGTAAGGGGTTCATCTTTCTCATACAACTGGGAGACCAGAGGGAGATAGCCCAAGTCTGGTATGGCAGTTTAATGAGGCCCTTGGAGACCCAACTTTTTCTGTCCTCCTGTTCTGACATCCCCAACTCAAAGCTTCTGTCCTGTTCCTCGCAAAGGGGTTGCTGCACCACCAAACATTGTGTCTGAGTTCGAGGAAGGAAGAGGGAGGAAGTGATGGACTAACCTTGGTGGGAAGCTATTCTCCAGGACTTCTGCCTACCTTGGGCCAGCTAGAATGGTATCATCAACCTGGTACCTTACCTGCAAGACAGGGTAGGAATTTGAGTATTTCTCTTTCCACCCTCTGTACTATGTATGGGACACAAGGTAGAAGAGTATCAGAATGGAGGTTGAATAAGCCAAGCTATGGAATCTGCCACAGTGTGTTTAGCAAAATTGTGAATGGTCCAGATTAGTCAGAAAATGAAGAAGGGACTGCAGAGAGGGTTGGTGGGTGGAGCTGAATTGTGAGTGTCCTTTCTCACCAGGCTTGGCTATAACTACTTAGAAGAATCCAGATCCCAGGGGACCGTCAGTCCTTTAGTTGTGACCCAGGGTTTGGTCATTGGCAAGCAGGTGACTATATCTTTCCAAAATGGTCTACTCTTAGTTTTCAGAAGAATCTCATAGATAAACATGCTTCCTTTTCCCATCAAATTCCTTCTTTCTCCCATCCATCCATCCATCCATCCATCCATCCATCCATCCAGTGTCAAAGAAGCATTTATTATCTTCGTACCAGATGTTGTGCTAAGCTTGTTCTCCCCCTGCCCTTCTCTCAGTCTCTCCTTTTTAATCTCTCCTTCTCTTCCCCAGGCTGGGCCAAGACCTTTTGCAAACGTGGGAGCCTGAGGATGAAGAGTTATCTAAGACAGTTGCTATTTCAGTCCCGAACTTGAAGCTAAAAATGTTCGAATGGAAAAAAAAAAGTTTAAAAATATAGATGTGTATTTTTCTAAAACCCCATTAAGCTGTCAAGGGCCCTCAGTGTGTGTTTCCTTTCCCATCGTTGCTAATCAGCAAGGTATGTGTGTGCCCCAAACAGGGGAGTAGCCAGCCAGCCTCCTCCTCCTCCTTTTTCTCCCCACCTCTTTCTGCTGTTGCTGGCACCAGAGCTGTTCCCCAGCTTTGGGAACCTGGGAGCTGGGCCTCCACTCCCCAGGGAGACTGCTGGATGGAACAGCACCCCAGCCCCTCCATAGCAGCTGGAAAACCAGCTCTGCCTTTCCCAAGGGCACATTTGGACTGTCTGGGCTCAAATCCTGGCTGCACCGTTTATTAGATGTGTAACTTTAAGTGCTTTATTATTTCTGCATCTCAGCTTCCTCATCTGTAAAATGGGGATAGATAATATTAGTCACATCTTAGTGTCACTGGGACATTAGCATTTAGAATAGGGACCGTGTTCACAGAAATCAGTATACGTTGTCCATTACAACTGTTACTGTTTCCAGCAGTGTTATTGCCTCATTGCACTCCATTCCTTTCTCCACATTTAGACCATCTTAGAACACAAGAGATGAAAAACAGACCCTAAGATCCCCTTATCCATCACATGACACCTGTCATACCAGCCATGCAGACAGAAACCTGAAGAGGAGGGGCTCAGAAGAGAGACTCTGACAGTGGGGAGGCACGGGCCAGTCCCAAGCAGGGGGACTGCACTCCCAGCCCAGATTCAAGACAACACCTTGGGACACCCCCTCACCCTCAATGTCTCTTTTGGCTCAACAGGTGACTGCCTCAAAGGAGATATTTACAAGAAGAGATTTGAGGAAGTCAGAAGGAACACTTTCTCGCTCTGGAATCAATGATTCTGATACTTATTTATATAAATAGTCAGCACCATGGCCAGCCAGTGAATAAGAGGTACGGAACCCAGGTTCTGGGGGGATTGTGAACATTCCCATCTATTGATCTGGGTGATTTAGGACTAGCCCTTCTAGAAGGAGAAGTGCATGTGTGTGTATATATGTGTACATGTACATACATATACATGTTAGTGGTTTATTTGTTTCTATATATTATTAATGTTTTGACATCTTAAAAACCTTTCTGGCTGGGGAGAAATGCTTGTCCCAAGGCTAGCCAAATGCTCGTCCCAAGGCTAGCCAATCTCTAGCAGAGAACTCAGCCAAGCACATGTCTTTGCGGTACAAACTAAGTAGTCCAGAGCCACACACCTCCACTGTCCTTCTAGCCACTGCAGAAGGCAATATCCCCCTGCTCTCATCACACAGGGTCAGGTACCAGGCACTAGAGACCATTTCTACAGCCAAAGTCCATCGAAATTATTCCAACTAGTCAATCCTAAGCTGTTGACCCTGCTCTGACTTGCTTTCCCCCAGCAACCCCAATAAAGACTGTGACCTAAACCTTCTCCTTGCTCCTGTCTTTTGCCTCCTGACCACCTTGGTGTCTTTCCACGTGACTCTGCGTGAAGCCCCATGCCTTCTGTCTTTAGCACCCGTGAATGCAATAAATTTGGGGGTTTTTGAGCTTTTGTCTCCTCTCACGACAGCACCTGAATGACCATTACGTGAAAGAACCCAGAACCAGGTACAAAAGTTCCCCAAATATCTCACCAGCCGATGACATTCTTTGCAGTCTTTTCACTACATCTGCTGATTAGAAATGAAGTTAACTATTTGTTGGGCATCCCGCATGCATAACGGTGTCCAACACAGGTATGTCAGGACCCCAGCTTTCAAGAAGCTTGCAATTTAGTTGGGAAGATAAGTTATGAACAGGTGAATTGTTCAATGACAGCAGATTCAAATGACAGTTTGAGTCAGCCCGGGTCAGCTCGGGATGAGGAGCGATAAACTATAGCCCCGGGGTCCTGGGAAAGGCCCCTTGTGTGGGGGTCAGGAGACAAAGGCTCTGCTCCCAGCACTACCAACATCTTGCTCTTACCTGAGTCATCTTTGACTTCTTGGGAGGTGAGTGGTTGGCCTGGACCCCTAACTCCCTGTATTCACCCCTCCGGGCCTCAGTCTCCTCATTTTATAAATATGGTGGGACTGGGTGCTCCTTCTCTAGGTTGGCGTCCCCCTCCTGTCCGTGGGTCTTGGAGTAACTGCTACCTACATTCAGGGCCGGGACCAGACTTGTGCTGGCAGACACGCAGCCTGGCCTGTCCTCACACCTTACCCTCCCGCTCGTAGGAGGAGAAGTCCCTCCCATGCGCCCTGGACAGCAGGTGGGCCAGGGAGAAGCAGGGTCTGGGGGAGCCCCACATGGGGTTTTCTGCCCCAGGAGTGCATAGCCTCAGGGTCTGATTCACTGTGTAAGACACCCAGAGAGCGAGAACTAAGGTACTTTTATTTGGGGGAACAGTTATCATCGTCCCTCATTTGCTTTATATGACACAAGGGTTCAAATTCTAGCACTTTCCTGTGGACCACTGGCCTGAAGGTCACCTTGCCATGTGGCTACAGGGGTGACTTCTCAGCACAGCTTTCCCTGGCGCCCTTCTGAGATGCCTGGACCACATCCCTTATTCACGTCCAGATGCTTGCGAGCCCAGCACACTAACGTCCTCTCTGCCCTTCTTGCTCAAGCCTGCCTCCGTAAAATGTGCCATGGGGAGAAATAACTTCTTTCTTAGCAACAGAAACCTTACTTAACAGCTAGAAGGTTTTAGGCTGCAAGGCCTACAATATCCTAACTGATAGTGGCTTCAAATATACCAACATCCACTATTGCATTTAATAGAACATCTGGAAGCAGGCAGGGGTTAGGACCATTTAATGGCCCAATGATTTCAGCAGGGCCTAGGCTTTTCCTGTCTTTTCTCTCTACTGCTCTCACGGATAAAAGATGGCAGCGCTAGTTCCAAGTGGCAAGTCCTCACCTGGGAGACCATAACTGGAAGTGGATAGTGACTAAAGGCCATTTCTCTTCCCATGTCTCTTTAATCAAGGAGGAAAGTCTTTCCCAAACAGGATTCCTTCATGTTTCACCTGCCAGAACTGGATCAGATGCCCACTCCAGATCAGTCACTGGCAAAAGTAATTCTTTGTTGACTAAGACCATGCATTGTCAAAGGGGGTGATGTCACCTTCAAGGGGGTGAAAATTGGTTTCAGGGAGCAAAAAACTCTTACTCTTTTTATGTATAAAGCAGAGATACACATACAGCATATAAACATACACAGTATATCTATGGTGTTGAAATTTCATGGGAGGCTACCAGGGGGAAGAAAGTCTAAAAAGATTCCATAGGGTGATAAAAATAATAATGTTATTATTATAATAATAACGATTTAAAAAAAAGCTTGATCAGCACAAGTGCCCACATGGGGATGTTCATGGCAGTTTTATTCATAACTGCCCAAACTCGGAAGCAACCACGATGTCTTTCTGTAGGTGAATGGGTAGATAAACCACGGTCCCCCTAGACAATGGAATTTCATTCAGCATTAAAAAGAAATGAGCTAGTCAAACCATGAAAAGACATGGAGGAAACTTAAATGCATATTACTAAAGGAAAGAAGCCAATCTGAAAATGTTACACACTGCAGGATTCCAACTCTATGACATTCTAGAAAAGGTAAAACTGTAAGACAGTAAAAAGATCCGTAGTTGCCAGCAGTTAGTGGGGAGGGAGGGATGAGTAGAGCACAGGGGATTTTTAGATCAGTGAAATTGTATATCTTATATGATACGTATAATATGATCGATCACAATGCTGTATGACATTATTATGCTGGAAACACATCATTGTATATTCATCCAAACCAGTAGAATACACACCAGCAAGAGTGAACCCTGATGTATACTCTGGGCTCTGGGTGATAATGACATGTGGGTGCAAGTTCATCCTTGGTCACATAGGTACCATTCTGGTGGGGGATGGAGATAATGGGGGACGGAGAATACTATACATGTGTGGGAGCAGGGAGAATTTGGGGAAACTCTGTCTCTTCCCCCATCAATGTCACTTTGAACCTAAGACTGCTCTAAAAATATAGTCTTGAACAACAACAACAAAGAACCACTGGCCTAGACCAGTTACAACACATTGCCAGGCCCCAGGGATATTTCCCTTGGCCAGAAAGTCTGGGGAATGATGGCCAAATAGGCACCAACAATGTTTGCCACACCCTGCCTAGAAAGAAACGTGCTTTGTGGAGTGAATGCTCTGTGGGTGTGTGTAGGTGTGAAACTTTCAGGGCACGCTGCCTTCAGTGTGTAATCATCACTCACCTGCTTGCAAAGATGGGCAGGGCTGGCGAGCTCCACGGTTGAGTTGGGTTTGTAAGCTGAGGGCCAGAGCTGAATTTCTGGGGATAGTAATGAGACTAAGTCAAGGACTGTGGGGGAAAGAACAGAGACATTGAAAGGAGTTTTTTATGGAGTTTGGCTGTGTGGTGAGAGACTGTGTTAAATGATTCAAAATATGTATTTTTTTTTTCTCTCCATGTGTGGCTCCAACAACATAAAGTCTATAGCTCGAGATCATTAGCATTCTACCCCAACGAATGCAGACCACCATGCCCAGTGAAAAAACTGAGGGAACCAATCTTTTTGCACAGTTGGCTAACTCCAGGCATTATGAGGAAGACAAGGGAATAAGGTGTCTTGCATTCTTCCATTCCTAGAATTCAACTCTAATCATGCAGAGAAGTTAATAAGGTTGGGATTATTCAAGTCCATTTCAGTGGAAAGAAGATCTGTGTTTTGACTAAGGAAGGACACATTGATGCCTCTGTAAAGATTAGGACACTAAGAAACATGAAGGAATGTAAAGCTGTGTAGTTTTACTTTTTTACGAAACTGCATCAGCTTAGCTTTTAAGATGATGACCTCCAGTAGGGTCCCTTTTATGGGGGGCCAGATGAAGATACCCCCATACCAGCTGTCCTCCCAGAACCCAAGGAAATCAAACACATCTGCATAGGCTGGACCAGAAAGGGGACACCTCTGGCTCACCCCATGGGTGAAAGTCATTCTTCTCTTTCCCTTGAACTTGTTAGAAAGATCCAGTTCACAATGACCTTGGTCTTTGTCTTAGAGGAAACTGAGCAGCATTTTGGATCTAGCCTCTGGAAAGACAAGCGACTGCCTCAGTTGGGGTGCTCCCTGAAGTCAAACCCCCTGTGGAGCTCTTTGCCAGAGGCTTCCACTCATCACCCACTTGCCTCTCAACCTCCCAGCTCCCTCTCTCCCCAGCTCCCTCACTTGCTTGGGCTGTCACTCTCCACCTGATTCCTCTTTCTGCTCTTCTGTGGCCCATTGGGCCCCTGAATTCCTTGGTTAGGGCCCACCCATCTTTTCCCTTATCCCTGGTTGGCCCACCTGCGCTGATGCACCCTTTCCGCGCCCCACTAGCCCCTGCTCAAAGCCCACCCTGCCAGCCCGGAGCAGCGCTGGTGGGACATTACTCCTTACTCTTACACTCCCCACTTGGGTGACTGCAAGCACGTCACCTTTCCTTCTCTTTTAAATCAATTTCATCGTGATAGAACTTACAAGAAATGTACCCATTTTAAGGGTTCAGTGCAATGGGTTCTCACCAATGTATACACACCCCTGCAGATGCCTCCCCCTCTGTAAAGCATTTCTATTCCCAAGGCCCTTCCGGCAACAACACCCAGGAGACCGCTGATCACTTTTTAGTTCTACTTCTTCTAGAATTTGATATAAAAGGAGTCAAACAGCACGTTCCTTTTTCTCAGCAGGCTTTTGTGACTGATCTGTGTCATTGCCTATAGGCATAGTACCTGCCTTTTTACTGACAAGTTGTATGTCATTGTATGCTTGAGCCACCAAACTTTTACCTCCTCACCCACTGATGAATGTTGGTTTCTTTTCCTGCCCCGCGGCTATAATAAATAAAGCTGTGATGGGTACATGTGCACTTGCCTCTGTATGGACAGATATTTTTCATGTCTCACAGGCAAATACCTAGGAGTAGAATTCCTGACTCACTTGGCAAGAGTCTGTTTAACTTTATAGCTAAAAAGCCCAAACGGTAAGAACCTGCCCAGCTTTTCCAAAGTGAAGGTGCCGGCTCCCACTTCAACACTACAATATGAACATTCCAGTTGCTGTCTGCCCTCACCAGCACTTGGTGCTGTCAGTCTTTTAAATTTTAGCCACTTTGGTGGGGAGTCGCAGTAGCTCACTGTGGCTATCCGTTGTATTTCCATAATGACTAACGATGTCGAGCCTCCTTTCCTGTGCTGATCTGGCCTTTCATACATCAAAGAGGTTATTTTTAACTTCTCAGGGTCTGTTTCCTTGTCTACAATGGGGATGACTCTCCCTAACCCTCTTCCATGGCGTGATAGTAGCAGAGATGAGAAGTTTTTTGTTTTTTGTTTTAAATGGTTTTTTTTTGTTTGTTTGTTTGTTTTTTGTTTTTTGTTTTAAACTCTGAAGATTCACGTAATGGGAAAATATTCTATTTCTTCCAAGTGAGGAACTTCTTATATTAGGCAATAGGCTCTGGAAGTACTCAAAAGATTGTTTTTTCTCAGATATCACTTTGTCATCCTCTCTAGGTCAAGAAAAGTCACTGGCTCTCTCTTTCTTATTTTAGGAGATCTAAGCTCCTCATTCTGGGTCTAAATCTCTTTAGCAGCATTGTTTCCACACTGACCTTGGCCAAGCCCTATCCATAAGTCTGTCTCCTTGTCTGTAATAGGTTAGTTCTCCCCAGCAGCTATGAGTCTGTCCTCTGTCCCTTTCTGGGCTTTGCACCTGCATTTCCTATTCCATGTGACCCTCCTTGTTTCTCTCCATGGCATATCCTTTTTGAAACTCTCTTTCCTGTTCACCTCCTGCAGGAAGCCCTTCATGTGGCCCATCCAGTTTTCTCTTTGGAGCCCTTTAGCACTGAAGCCGATGGACTGTGATATAGGGACTTTCTTCTGAGTCCCTCCGAGTTCCATGTTTCCAACTTGGAAGTTCCCATCTGAATGCTCCAGAGGCTCCTCAAACCCACAAGACCCCAGAGCTTACCACCTGTTTGTTCCCTGTGGCCCTGCCTCCCATTTCTGCTTATACATCACACTATCCTAGTTGCCCTGGCTCAAAGGCCCCCAGGATGCTCTGCAGCCCCTCCCTTTCCCTAAGCCCTCGTCAGTTACCAAGCCCTGCCAATTCTACCTCCACAGTACCTCTTTCACTCTCTTCCTCTTCTCCCTCCTCCTGACCATGGCCCTGGCCTTCATCTTTGGAGGCCAGTACTTGATCTATTTGTAACCAGTACTCATGGCTGGCTGCCTTACCCACGGCCCTTCCCCAGCAGCCCCTTTCCCCACTGGCAGACCCCACTCATCATGAAAGAGAGAGCAAATCCAGCTGCTTACTTTCCCAGACTCCTTTGTGGCCAGGCATGGCCATGTGACCTGGTTCTGATCAATCGGGTAGCAAGGGAGGTCTTCTGGAATGATTTTCCTCCCACCTTTCAGTCGTCCTCTGCCCCTGAAGACTCCTTGCTGCTCTTAATTCCCTCCCACCCCTATCCTTCCATGCTAATTCTCTCCCTGCATGTCTGCCAGATCACCTCTCAGAAACATAGAGTTTGGATCAGGTTACATACATCTCTTCTCTGAAATGTTCAACAACTCCCCATCAGATGCTGGTGAAAGCCTAGAAGCCCATAGCCCGGCATATAAGGCCTTTCAGGATTTAGTTCTAATGGATCTTTCTTATTTTCTGCCTGGTGATTTGCTTTCATATCATCAAGCCTGGCCAAAAGGGGATACATGTATTCCCCTATGAATTAGCTAGGGTTCCCCAGAGCTTAGGAGGAGAGGTGGTCAGAATGGTAACTGCCCTGTCCTATCACCCTGTTCAAGATGGCCTCAGGAGCAGGTGCGTGGCATGACTGCCCACCATCACTGTGTGACTTGATTCAAGAAGGCCAAGGTCTCAGATGACTTGGTTCTTCCAGGTGCCGTGGACTCAAATACCACCATCTGCAGAACCATAAAAGCAGGGGGGCTTATTGTCTGTGCTGTCCTCTAAAGCCAGGATGTGTATGATGGCATTGGCTAGAAACAAGCAAGGTTGCCCACATCCTCAAATAAAGATCTTCCCATCTAAGATCAGGTGGGTTCAGAAAAAGAGCAGGTGAATTCCAGCAATCAGAGTGGGGAGAGTAGAGAAAGGTGGGAATGCCAAGGGAAATGGAGACACATGATGTACCGAAGCCTACATTTCTCACTGAGCTACACACCATGCTCCAGGCTCATTGAATTTAACGTCCCCCTTGGTTCTGCTTCCTGAAAATAGTCATCGTAAAAATAGTTAATATTTATCAGGCATTTTGGATGCCTGATCTCATTTAATCCTCACACAACCCCATGAAGGGAGTACTGTTGGTACTACTGTTTTTTAGTTCCGTGCTCTGGGTTTGGAGCAGGCGACAGAGCAGAGGACAGAACTCCAAAGGTGCTGTAGGCCCTGCTGACATTTTCATTCATTCATTCATTCATGCATGCATGCATGCATTCCTTTACCAGCCATTTTTGGAGTCAGGGATTGTACCAGGTATCTAAAGATAAATAATGCATAACTCCTGCCCCCAAGGAACTCATCAGCTAGTGAATCACTTGTAGAAGCTAATACTCATAACTGTATCACTGTGAGTACTACAATAGGAGTATGGGCAACTTACTCATCTTGCCTTTGACGTGTAACAAACTCCTGAGAGTTCTCCCTTCCTCATCCAATCCCTGTCTCTTGCTGCATCTTTTGTTATCCTCCAGGATGCTGACATCTGTGTCTGTGACTTCATCTGATACCCTCTGGCATGCTTGTTCTCGTCTTTCTAGACTTGGCTGTCTTCCAGCTCCATTCAGCACTGGCTACACAACATCCTGTCAGGTCTAAGGGGGTGAAGGTAGGGGCCTAAGACCAGTCTAGGGACCCAGTTCTCCTCATGTGCCTGGAAGCAAGTCTTTGGATAAGTCACTTAAGGCTAGGGGGCCTCATTTTCCACCATTTGTAGAAGAAAGTGTAGGACTGGATGCTCTTTGGTTCTAACTTTAGGTACTGTATGAGCTGAGCCCAACTTTCCAGCATGGTGTCAGAATAGAAGGGGAAGGGGTGAGTGGTAGCATTGCCCTGAACTTTCTAGTAAGCTCACCCTCTCTTTTTCCCCCATCCTATGCCTCACTCCTAGTAAACCTACCTGACTCCACTGACAGGCCACTCCCTTCTATCAGGTACCCCCCTCACTAGGTGAACTCGGACCCCTGGTTCCATCCTGGGTCATAATCCACTGACTTCTGACCCTGAATGGTTTTCAATGTCTACAGCACCCACACCTGGGGTCCAAATAACTGATCCGGCCCACGTCACCTGTGGAAGCAGAGGAAACCCAGGATTTCCAGCGGCTGGCCTGGGCTCAGAGCCACTTGAGTGAGCTGGCTGCTTCCCTGTCCTGAGGTCTAAGACTTCCTTCCTTGCCAAGAGACGATCACAGGCCAATGAGGGAGGCTCTGCCAGCAGCCACCAGACTCGTGCTTTCTCTCTGTCGTCGGCCCAGAGTCTACTACTGAAGTGTAGGACCCCAGGAAACAGCGCTGTGGGCACTTTCTCTACAGAAGAACATTTCAGGCATGTTTGTGGCTCAGGTCGTTCCTTCTACCCTGCTTCTCCAAACCAGCCACATGTAGGAAACTAGTAGCCAGGCTAACCTATCAGCTCAGCACTCTCTCCCAATGGTGACATAACCATAGAATCCCAAGATTTACAGAGAGGAAGTATCAGACCTCAGGTGATCTCGCTCACAGTGGGCCTGGCTCAGAGCAGACCCCTCTGCCCTTAGGCTCTCCAGTCAGCACACATGCCTTGTATGCCGGATGCATGGTCACCCTTCGCTCTCTCCTATCCAGCTCCAAGTACAAAAAGACCCGCCATCCCTTCCATAGTGGACTGTCATAGCAGGAGGATTTTGAGTGGAGATCTTGGTGTGAAATGAATTGTTCTGCTCTGGAAGGTGGCATCTGAAATGCTTCAGAGACTGAGCCCTGGGCTTTGCTTCCTTTGTGTTCCTGCCATTTGCTGTTATAAACACCCTCTCTCTCAATAGAAAGACCATATAGCTGAAGGCACAGCTATCTCCCAAATATCGATACTCCTTAATTGGTCTCAGTAGCCAGCCTTCTTCCCAGGACATCTGTCCCACTGAATCACCCTTCTAAAGAAGGAGCCAGTGTTGACCTTTGCAGGATTCTCAAGCATTGACTGAGCACCTGCTACGCCCCATGTGCTACAGCAGGCCCTCCCTAACATAAAAAGAGTTTCCTTCAGTAAATACTTATAAACACTTAGCAGGTGCAGAGAATGTGGCTGTGAATAAGAGGCAAGTCCTTGACCTCTTTGGGCTTACATTCTAGCAGCATGTGAACCTATGAGGATCTGAAATATGTAAACATGAAAAGAATGTATACCTTATCCTTAAAGAGCTATAATCAACTAGAGAAAAATAAAATATGGTGATCAGTCAGCAATACTGATCCAAAAGCCAAGGTCAATATCCAGGCCGCCCACCCCTTTGCTGTTGGGAAGAACATGGCCCCTGTTTCCATCATCTGTGCTGACAAGGACTTGTGGTGGAGACAGCTCTGGGTTTGACAGCCTACCCAGCTGGGTTCCAGACTCAGCCATGTGCTGACTGAGAAGCTTCAAGCAAGTCCCTTAACCTCTCTGGGTCTTGGGCTTTTCATCTGCAAAAGGGTTTGCCTTGCTTTCTTGCTGGTTGTTTTGAGACAGGTAAGTTAATATACATGAAAAATTTTACAAACTCTAAATTACACCAAAACATTTTTATTTTTGAGATCAAAGGCCAGTGTTTAAAAAAAATAAAATGCTGGGCACCTGGGTGGCTCAGTTGGTTAAGCAACTACTTGACTCAAGTCATGATCCTGGAGTCCCAGGTTTGAGTCCTGTGTCGGGCTCCTTGCTCCGCAGGGAGTCTGCTTCTCCCTTGACCCTCCCCCTTCACATGCTCTCTCTCTCTCTCTCTCTCTCTCTCTCTCATTCTCTCTCTCTCTCAAATAAATAAACTGAATCTAAAAATAAAATAAAATAAAATGTTCCAAGTGACATATTTGCTATCTTAGGATTCCCAAGGACTAGAGTGACAAGTGTACTCAGGTGCATCTGTGTCAAAGAGATTTTCTAGCCCTGATCTTCAGCAAGACCAGGGTCAGTTCTCAGTGAAATTTGCTACCACTTACATGGGGGTGATTTCCAAGCTGGCTGCTGGCATTTGAAATCTATAATCAGAATGTCATCATTTTAAGGTTAAGCTAAATGGGGTTTTGTCATGTGTTGAATGAAAATACTCTGCCTCAGTGAGAATGAATTTATAATCTTGGGCACAAGTTCTGATGAGGTGATTCATTCAATAAGCATCTATTCCGTGCTGGGAAGATATTCAATCTAGGAAGACAATGGTGGACAAGACATGCATGTCCCCTGGGTTCACAGAGCACTGTCCAGTGGAGACCTTAGGGGTAAGTCCAGTGACAGGGGTGGTCAGGCAAACACGGATGCACCAGGCAGGTATAGCTCACCCAGATTCGGGGTTGGGAGTAGGGTCTGTGAAACACTTTGGTGAAGAAATGCTGTTGAAGCTGTTAGCTGGAGGATGAGTTGGGAATAAGCTGTTGGGGGGAGGTGGGTAGAGAAGTTCCTGGAAGAGGAACAGTATATGCAAAGGTGCAGAGGGGAAAGAGTGGGCTGGAAAAGAAATGTGGGGCCAGGAGGGTGGAAGACAGGGGCGATGTGTCCAGACATGGGGTCACAACGCCAGCAGGGGCTTAGCATGAGTGATCTCGTGTACCATGGAAAGCAGCTGGGACTCTGTCCTTAGGAAAATGACCAGCTTTGCCAGGGACAGTCATGGCTCATGCCTATTGCCTCAGGAGAGTCACACATAGCCCCATTTCCCTTCCCTCTTCAGAGATACCTCAGTTGGATGATAACTGACATGGTCACCTATCCTTAGGGAGGTGGGAAGATAGCAGGGAGCAGTACCTGGGAAGGTGTGGGGACAGAAAACATTCAGTGCCTTTCAATGATGTGGGGGAATGTGGGCACCGACTGACATGTCTCAAAACATTAATGGGGACATTTCCTCCTTTAAGGCAACTATTCTTTTTTAAGATTTATTTATTTATTTGAGAGAGAGAGAGAGTGAGGGGAGGGGCAGAGGGAGAGAATCTCAAGCAGACTCCCTGCTGAGTGCAGAGCCCCACACAGGGCTCCATCTCAGGACCCTGAGATCATGACCCTGAGATCATGACCTGAGCCGAAACCAAGAGTTGGATGCTTAACCAATTGAACGACCCAGAAGTCCCTAAGGTAACCATTTCTTAAATACCAAAAAGGATGATTGAGTTCTCACTCCAACTCACAGATTTCTTTGGTCACCTAAAGAAGTTGGAGGATAGGATAGCTCGGCTCTAAGGGATCAGTGAGGAAGGACCCCGGGACCAGGAGAGGGGAAGAGAACAGCACTTCCTTCTGGAGAGAATAGGGAAGCAAGCAGCTTCTTCCTTCAGCTCTCGTTGGGGAAGGAAAGGTGTCTAAAACCACCTACCCTAATTAGGCACCACCCAAACCCGCAGTTGCCTGCTGGTGTGGGGTGGGGACCGACTCTGCAGGGGGACACTCGGGCCTATTCTCCTGCCTCCTCATCCTAGAAACCAGCCAGTGCTCAGTTGCCCTGAACCAAAGGTCTCCTGGAAGACCAGCTCCCTCCTGCGCTGTTCCCAGTAGAGTAGGCCTGTTGTCGGAGTTAATGAGAGTTACTCATGGTTTAAGTGCCATTTCTGACCTAGAGTTGGCATTTCTGCTCGGGTTCTGCCTCTCCACCATAATTAACTAATTAACTATCAACAAGGGGTGACATAGTTATGACACAGAGAGCCTGGCTCTGTGGCGTCTCACCCAGAGAACCCCCTGTGCCTTCAAGGATCAAAAGGTGCTGACCCGAGTTAAACAGGGTGTCCTCAGGCCCCAGAATTGGTCACTCAGCCAGTGTTCAAGGCCACTCCCTTCCTTGGTTCCAGATCCCAAGCTGGGGCTGGAGCTGCTCTGATGGTGAATACAGGACACTCGACAAACCGAGTAGCTACCAGCCACTGTGTGCCCTCAGAAAGTGCCCACTGCTGTGGCCCAGGCATTGTCACTGAGTCTCCCTGAGCTTCTATCCCTCATCAGTGAACAGACATAACAAAAACTTCATATTAGAGAACGTAGAAGTACACTACACCATCCCTCCTTGTATGGATAGACAAACTGAGACCAGGGCCTTTAAGTCTCTTGCCTGGGACTACTAGTGGGCAAGTGGCACTTGGGTCCAAATCTGGGGCCCTGCGCCCAGCCAGCCTGGTCTAGGGCAGCTTTCTGAAGAGCAGCTCTCAGGGCAGCTGACCCACCAGAGGGGTGGGAGTCTCTACCCCCTCTACCCCAACTTCCGAAGATGGTGGGTCAGGAGCTCCAGAAGTCAGAGTCCCCAGCAGGGGTCTGGGGGAACTCCACAAGGCACACCTGAAGGGGGTTCAGTCTATCACATGGCCCCAGGAGCCTTGGAGGCCCAAAGCCATTGAACTGGGGCTGGGGCCTGAGCTCGTGGGCTTCCAGCTAACCCACACTTTGTTTTATCATGTGACTCCAGCATCCATAAGATGCCTGGGAGAGCTGTTCTGTAGAAGCCCCTCTCATACCAGACTCCTGATGCTTCGACTTGGAAGCCTGAGGCAGAATAACTGTGGAAGGAGCCTCCAGTCAGAATTCACTCACGGTCTTGTGTTTGGTGATGGATTCCCAGCTCAGCTGTGAGGTCCTCCTGGGGCAAGCCTCAGGCCCCAAGCCTCTCTGAATCTCCCAGAGCACTTACCACAGTGCCTCAGCCAAACAGCTGCTCAGTTATACTCATATTATCAATCACAGACTGTTTGCATTACCAGTTATTTCTTTCCAAATCCTGTCAATGTAATTTCTAAACATGTTAGCATTACTGTGATGGTATGCAAGTGCTATTTGATTCCCAACATTTTTTATTTGACATTATTTTATCTATTGCACACTTCAATGCATAATCCACATACTTGTCATTGTTAATGGCTACACCAGATACCAGGGTCCTGATGTCCCATACTTTGTTTAAGCGTTCGCTGATGGCTGGGCAGTTGGGTTGCCTCCAATGTTTGACCACTATAAATAGTGCTGCTTGGTCACCGGGCTTTTCTCCCCATTGCCTGGACATGAGAATAGGGTGGGATGGGGGTAAGAAGCTCTTCTCTTGTGCATTCCTGGAAAGGCCTACTCTTCATACTACTTTCCTAGACTGGGAGTTACAGAAGCCCACATCTGCTGCTCTGTCCCAGATGGACCGGGGTCTTGGGCTGTCACTGGGGGACATCTTACCTGGCCTCTGGTGTTCTAGGAATGAGAAAGGGTCCTCAATTCTGGGATCTTGAATCAGCAGGTCTCCCACATTAAATTATCTGCTTTGGAGCTGGCTTTTGGGTACAGTGGCCATTGGATCATCTCATCAGACAATCCCTGAGGGGAGACCCAATAACATACTGCTTATGTTCTGGAAGGTCAGTTCAAGGTTACACTGGGAATCACAGAATGTCTGAACTGAAAAGGGGACTTTCAGTTGATCTAATCTAACCTTTCCATTTCATGGCTGAGGAACTCTAGAGCCAGAGAGGGGCAGTGACTTTCCCAAGATCACCCAACTTGGCAGATGTGGGTCCAGAGCCAGGATGCTCTTATAACCTTAGCATTCTCCAGCCTCCTCACTGGAGCATGTCAATGGATTGGAATACTCACCATGGTTAACATGTTAATTCTCTACAAATTGACCTATAGATTTAATACCTTCCCAATCAAAACCACAGCAAGAGTCTTTGGAGGTATGGACAAGAGGAATCTAAAATTTATATGGGAAGGTAAGCCAAAGCCATTTTGGAAAAAGAACACAAAATTTGGAGACTCACACTACCTGGCATTAAGACATACTGAAAATTGACAGTCATCAAGACAGTGTGGTTTTGGTGAGAGGATGAATACTGAAATAGGCCCACACAAGTATGGGCACTTGATTTCTGAAGAAGTTGGAAAAGGCAATTCAATGGAGAGAGGAGAGTTCTTTCAACAACTGGTGCCCAAACAAGTAGACAACCCACACAAAAACAATAAACACTGACCTATTCCTTATACCTCATACAAAGACGAACTAAAAATAGGTCATAGACCTAAACGGAAAAATGTATAACTATAAAACTCTTAGAAGGGGTACCTGGGTGGCTCAGTCATTAAGCATGTGCCTTTGGCTGAGGTCAGGATCCCAGGGTCCTGGAATTGATCCCTGTGTCAGGCTCACTGCTCAGTGGGAAGCCTGTTTCTCCCTCTCCCACTCCCCCTGCTTGTGTTCTCTCTCTGGCTGTCTCTCTATCTGTCAAATAAATAAAATCTTAAAAATAAATAAATAAAATAAAACTCTTAGAAGAAAACATAAAAATTCTTTGTGAATTAGGCAAAGTTCTTAGGTACAATAACAAATGCATGATCTATAGGGGAAAAATAATTAGATTTGATCAAAATTAAACACATTTACTCTTGTGAGAGACACTTTAAAGAGAATGAGTATAAACCTGACAGATTGGGAGAAAATTGTAAATCAGAGATCAGACAGCAGATTTATACCCAGAATATACCAAAAAACTCCTGAAATTCAGGAAGACTAAATTTTTTTGAGTGGGTGGGCAAAGATTTGAGAAGGTGCCTTACCAAATAAGACAGACAGGTGACAAATAAATACATGAAAAGATCTCCAGCATCATTAGTCATTGAGGAAATGCAGATTAAAACCAGAGTGAAATATCATCACATCCCTATAAGAATAACTAAAAATACTGACAATACCAAATGAAGCAACTGGAACTCTCATCATACATTGCTAATGGGAATGCAAAATGGAGCAGCCACTGTGGAAAACAATGTGGCTATTTCTTCTGAAGCTAAACATATATTTACCATATGACCTGGCAATCCCACTTCTAGGTATTTATACTAGAGAAATGAAAACCTATGTTCATATAAAAACCTGTACTTGAATGTGTATAACAGCATTATCTACAGTTGTCAAAATCTAGAAACAACTCAAATATCTCTCATTGGGTGAATGGATAAACAGACAGTGGGTACAACCCCGAAACAGGATATGATACTACTGGGTAATAAAGAACAACAAACATCAATGCATACAACTTGGCTGAATCTCGCACTCATGCTGCTCGGTGGGAGAAGCCAGTCTCAAGGGTTACTGTACGGGAGGAAAAATAATTTTCCCTTCACCCTCCTGAGTTCTTGGCTGAGACCCCCATCATAAAAGATTAACAAGAAAAAAATGAACATAAGTGTATTAATATATACCTCATATATGTATGAGAGATACCCAGAAAAACTGAGTAACTCTCTGAGGTGGTCCAAGCCACCACCTTAAATACCATCTTCAGCTAAAGAAGAAAGAAAGAAGAAAGAACGAAGAAAGAAGTTTGGGGCATGGGTAGGGGGAAGCTGGCTATGGGAAACTACCAGGAAGTGCAGGGCAAACAGGGTAAGGTTTTGTTATGCAGATTAAAGACTGTGCCTTCTCCCCTGATAACTTTCTGGAGGTTTAGAGTCAAAGAAGGAGACATCTTTGCAATTGAAGACTTCCTTTTTGAATGTAAATATCCCTTACAAAAGGGTAACGTCTACTCTGTTTTTAGAACTTCTGTGTCTACTGTTTCTTAAAATAATCAGCTCAAAACGATTTTCATGCCAAAGAGGAATATTTTGGGGTGGCGTACATTTCATTATATACTGTATAATTTCATCATATGATGTTCTGGAAAAGGCAAAACTGCGGGGACAGAAAATAGATCAGAGGTTGCCAGGGGCTTGGGGTGTGGGAAGAGTCTGAGTAAAGAGGTAGATGAGGGAGTTCTTTATAGTGTTGGAATTGTTCTTTATCTTGTCCATGGTGACAGTTACAAGAACTTGCATATGTTAAAACCCAGGCAACTATATGTAAACTTAAGATACAAAGATGCTTCTACTGTAAATTAAAAAATACAAAAAGCAAAAGTGACAAGGCACTTTTGTATCATTAACTCATCTGAGTCTTTTAACAACCCAGTAGTGGATCCATGAGCACTTTTGAAGGAATAGATTCTTTAAGAAATATTTAGGGGTCATTGCTATGGGAACTGTTCTAGGTACAGGCGCAAGGCAGTCTTGACCTCAGAGAGTCAAGTCAAATACCACCATTCCAGCAGACAATTCTGAAGAGTGCCTTGCCTGTGATGGAGTAAACTGCCATCTCAATTCTGGTTTCCCTGGAGAAAGTCACCTCTCCTAGGGCAAGTGCTATGGTCTTTGTAAGGCAACCCCGGGGCCCTGGGAGGCTGCACCAGGCAGGAGGAACTTTGGCAAAAGCAGCATTTCCAGGCATCTGGGACACAGATGGCCCAGGCCACCCACTGCAGGGGCTGCATTTGGCCCAACTTTTCCAACATAGAAAAGAGACCCCCCCTCCTTGGCATGGCCCACCCTCTCGGGTTCACGCCAGTTCTGCTGTGAATTCCTCCTTTTCTCTCATGATTAAAATCAACCCAATATGGGTAGGGAAGGTTGAGGGGGAGGAATGTAAGAGCAAGAGAGAGTAGGTAAATGAGCAAGAGCAGTGGGTGGGGAAGCAACAGTAAGTCATGCCCAGTGACACTGTAGTCCACTGTTCACATGCCATTCTTTGAGTCCTCAACAGTCTTTGTATATATATATTATATATATACATATATATGTATATATATAATATATATATACATATATATGTATATATATAATTTATTTGACAGAGAGAGAGAGATCACAAGTAGGCAGAAAGGCAGGCAGAGAGAGGGGGAAGCAGGCTTCCTGCTGAGCAGAGAGCCCGATGTGGGGCTCCATCCGAGGACCCTGAGATCATGACCTGAGCCGAAGGCAGAGCCTTAACCTACTGAGCCACCCAGGTGCCCCAGAGTCCTCAACAATTTATAAAGCAGATACTTCTCCCCTATACAGAGGTGACATAAATGAGCCCTGGGGAGATTAAATGACTTGCCTGAGTCCCACGACTAGGAAACAACTGGACTAGGCTTCTAACTCCTCTTTGGGATTCCACTAACCTTGGCAGAATAAATAGGGTAGACTGATGATTCTCAAACTTGACTGAGTGTCAGAGAATCATGTGGTGGGGGCTTGTCTAACCAGTTTGCTGCTTCCCACCCCTGGAATTTCTGAGTCTGTAGCTCTGGGGTGGGTTCTGAGAATTTGCATTTCCAACAAGTTCCCAGATGTTGCTGGGGCAGTTGGCCTGGAGATCACACTTTGAGAATTATTGATATAAACACTGAGCTTGTGTGCTCTTGAGCCACACACTTTCGAGTGGGGGGAAATTCTGGTTTCACCACTTTCTAGCTCTGGACTTTGAACAGTTAACACATCTCAGTTCTTCACCTAGAAAATAAGGAGAATTGTACCTTAGGATTATTGTAGGGTGCTACAAAGATGAATGAGTTAGTAAATAAATAAAGTTTTTAGAAAACTGCCCGATAAAATGTAATCACTCAAAAATGTCAGCTCTCAGTACATGCTGGACTCTTTTAAAATATATCCTCTCTTTTAGTTTCAAAAGATCTTTAGAAGTTAATAGCATCATTTCCAACATTTTCATTTTACAGTTGGTCAGGAAGATGAGGGACACCATGCAACTCATCACGACCCAAGCAAGGATCTGAACCCAGGTTTTCTGGCTCAGAGTTAGGGCTCATAACAAATTAGGTCTCACTGCTTCCTGTAGTCTGGTCCCCTTTCTTTAAACTCCAAGCCCTGAACCATGGATGATTGGACCCTTAAGGCTGAGTGCACACCTAATTAGCTGAGAGTGGGTGAGACTGAGTAAGCGAGAAAGGAAGAGGCAACAGGAGGCTTCAGGAGGATGTTTGTCTGAGAACCTGGCATGGAGTCACTCGGGATGCCTGAAGTGGGCATTTTTTGTCTTTAGAGGGCAGATAACACAGGGTGACTCAATATCTTGCCCACACATTCCCTCTTTTCTCTTGGCTGCTGTAACTGATTGAAGTCATCAGCGAATGATGTGACAGGTGCAAACGGATCACCCACTGATGGTTTACACAGCACCAGAGGACACCCCTACTCCCAGCCTAATATGGACAGAAAATCCAGCTACTGGACTACAGCATCAGCACACACTGCAACCCTTCCCAGGATGAATCAGAGCATCCCACTCACCCACACTGAACACAATGTTCCACGAGAAGTAAGGATCAACAGCAGCAAGCCCTTCTGTGGTGGGCAGGGAGGTCTTGGTATCCCCCAGTCCTATTTGCAGTGGTTTCCCTGCATTAAATGTTTTTGAACGTCAGCAGTGGCATGGTCTAGGGTCAGCCCAACCACTCTTTCACTGCAAAGGAAACTCTGACCCATGCCTGGCACTCGATGGGTTTATAAATGGATGACTCCCATTTCAAACTGGGAAGCCTGATTTCTCCCCTGAATTCCAGACTCTTCCATCTGCTGGTTTAGGAGAGATGTCTACCTGGGAGTCTCCCATATTCACCATGTCCAAACCTCCTCTCAATATCCTCTTCCCACATAAGTTTGCTCTTTCTCTTGTCTTCACTATCTCGATTGGTGATAACGGCCAAGGAGCACCTAAGCCAGAGGCTCAGAGAGGACCTGAGGTGCACATCCTAATGCAAAATTCACTCTGAAAGCTGCCAGTGGCCCTAAAGTGGGGAACACTCTGTGAAGGGCACTCAGGACATCTTTGGCAGCTGCCTTGTCATGCTTGCCCTAGGAATGTCCATCCCTTCTGGCTGGTTCCCAGTTGCCTGGGCCCTGACTTGCTTCTTCCAGAGGGGAACTCTGTGTGGTGTGTAGGTTAACCCTTATCTTAAATGCCAAGCTGGAAGAATCACCTCACACACATTTGGGGATGACCTGAGATGCAGATCAGTTAAGTAGGTTATACTGCAAGTCTTGTTTCTTGACCATGGTGCCTGCAATTCATTCTCAACTTGCTCCTTGTCAATTTCTTCTACTCACTTAGTTTCCAACAGCAGGGTCTCCATCACTGGCCCTGGATTTGGGGAGAGAACAAAAAGTGGGGAGGCAGCGGAGACAAGGGATAGCTGGAATCCTAAACAGCAGCCTTCAGTCAGCTGTCCATTTGATCTTGAAGTCCCCTACTAGAGGGCTAAAGGGAAGGGGGCCTTTCTTCTCACATCCCTCCCCTCTCCTCTCTCCTACCCTAGAGATTTCCAGAGCTGGGGGAGGGGGGCAGGAAGAAAGACAAAGCACACCAGGAACTGAGGAGTTAAACCATCCTCTATTTTTCACATTCCCACAGCTGAAGACTTGGGTCAGCCTTGAGACTCTCAGATGCTGAAACAGTTAACTTTAGAAGGAACAACGGAGTGATTTGGAATGTTTCCACTTACTACAGGGAAAAGGAACGCATTGTTCAGATTTCTTAGCCTTTTTTTTTTTTAATTTAAGATGTGGGCTATTAAAATATTTCCTCCAAAAATAAAAAGCCTTTTGAAAATTCCATGAAGGTAGCCACATTTCAGTTTCATTTATTACAACTAGATTCAGACATATACTTGGTGTACTGCTGGGTTTAATGTAAAGCCAGGGATGAACATTCTGAACTCATCCCCAGAAAAATACACTTTGATTATACATGTAAACTTTGCATGCCTGGTGGGGGTGGGGAAACTTGTCACAAACTGTGGATTGTCCGTGGTCATCTAGGTAGGATCCCACTAGGCTCATGAACTTTAAAGAACCAAGCTCATGGCCACGGTTTGATTGAGTGACCTCAATCAAATCCCAGCCCAGGGTCTCAGCCTGAACCACAAGATGAATAAGACCTCTTCTGGCCTTCATATTCTGATTCCATACTAGAGCTAGTGTGTGTGTGTGCGTATGTGTATGCATGCACGCAGATGACCAAATGTAATAAATAATAAAGTTACTAGTCTCTGTCTCTTGTTTTCTGACTCAACCCTTGTTGGAGGAGTTCCTACTGACACCCCACCCTGCCTCTGTATGGGTTTAACCACTCTGTGACACCGTCCTCTCTGGGAAGGAGTGTTCCTCCCACCAAGAACCCAACTTCCCCTTAGCAGACTTTTATGAATATTGTAGAAACAATTTTTTGTTTCAGTGGAAAACTATGCATGTCTAGAACACACCCTCTCTGGTTATCAGATTCTCCTGTTGTACTGTCTTCGAGCTATTTTGCAATGCCCTGGAAATTATAACTGATTAGATATGTAAATCGTAACTGATAGATATGTAAATTCTGTCCTGATAGAGATTTAGTTGACTTCCTCAACCCAGTTTTATCTCCATTTATCTCCAATTCATCTCAACATTATTTACTCAATATCCACTTGGATGTTTCTGACTTTTCCTTTGAACATCTGCCTGGTTCCCTCATTTCATGAGGAAAATAAATACCTGAACATGCACATTTTTAAATCTGTGTGCCAGTCAGGATTTTACCTTTTTGTGAAAATTATCTTTTAATAACATGTTTCTTCCTTACCTTTTAGGAGACTGTTTCTATTTTTAGCCCATTATTTGAATTCGGTTTCACTTCACGGCTCTCCTATCCTCACCAATTACCCGCTCACCTCCTCCTTACCCCACCCCGTGCATTCCTCCTTCTAGAGTCTTCTATTCTTTTACCCTGGGCTTGTACAGAATCAGGCTTGAACATATCCAGGCACTGCTGGAAACCAAATGTTTTGGGGGTTTGTTATGTGGGAAATTTCAACTTCAGTGCTTTAGAAACACAGCCTGGGCATGTTTTGGTATTTGGGATCATTTAAGAGCTGTCTGTTTGGTGCCAGGAGACAGACACCATAGTTAGCCTTTTCCTAGTTTTGGAAGACAGAGCTGGGGCCTGCGTCTTTTCAGACAATTTCTATGACATTAACTATGCAAATAATTTAACCCTTCATTCCAGATTTTTTTTTTCCCTTTGCAATAGAAGAGGTATAATACTGAGGGCGATTTCTGTTACCTTTGGTTAATGTTTTTGTTTTCTTAATGGCTTCAGTTAACAGTTGGGGTTTTTTTGTTTGTTTGTTTGTTTGTTTTTAATGGCTTTAATTAAGAACTACAACAAACCCCGAATGCGACTTTGCCAATATGTTTAGCTGGCTTATTTGGGTGTGCACGTATGTGTGAAACACAGGAGAGGGAGGAAATGAGAGAATGCCCCAACAATTTGCAAAGCGTATGAACTGCGATACTTACATTTATAATTTCCGTTTTCTTCAGCTGTCAGGTTGGGGCCCCAAACAATGATTATCCTGGGGGAAACAAGAGCCTTTGCAGGCAGCCCAAGTTCATGGCTTTTCTGGGCCCTTAACAGGGTGGGGGGTACTTTGTTCCTTAGACAAGCTAATTAGAGACACTTCATTTACTCATGGTCAAATTTACAGCCAGGGAGGAAGGAGAGAGAGGAAGTGAATGGGTCTCACTTCTTAACTTTTTTTTTAACCTTAACTCTTCCTTTACCCTGGTGTAGACAAAGTACATTTTAATCCCCAAAGTCATGGCTCAAATCGTACACTTGATTAATGCTCTCAGATGTCTTGCCAGAAAACATGTTGCTGCATCAAAGAAAGGGGGAAATTATACATGTGGTACGTAGCTTATGGAGGAACATTTTCTGAAAATAGGCAGAGGATGGATCACAGATTGGGACTAAACATAGACTCTGTGGGCCTTGAGGAAATTTCTCTGAATAGTTCAGTGAGAACAGGGGAGGCCATTTCAACATTTTATGAATGAAATTCTTCATTAACATTTTTTCATTAGAAAGTGGCAGACTTAATCCTAGGCTAATATAATTGTCGCACCAGAGATATTAATGTAATTTTAATATCACATTATAAAAAGGCAGTACTATAAAAGCCTCTAACTTGCCAAGCTCCTCTGGTACCAGATGGTACACTTACACAGAAAAATCTTCTCTTTAAACAGGAGAAAGTCTGTGAGGTTATAGGCAGAGAAGTCATGGATGCTTAGGATCTTAATTTGAATACTGGTATTCTTTGGAGCCTCCAGAGGAAAAGGCCCATCAGATACCCAGAGCAGGGGTCTAGGTTGTTTGGGTCCTAACTCTGCCTCCTTCTTGGAATTGGATTTCTGCCTGTAGACAAAGAAATTCAACACAGAGTGATTGGAAATTCTTGGCCTCTGGAAACCCCACTAATTGCTTCACATGGATCTCATTTCCTCTGAATCCACCAGAAGCCCAAATGAGAAATCTTGGATCATTTCAGACTCAGCCTTCTCCCTCTTGCTCGGCCCACACAAAGCACCACTGACTCCAACCCTATTTCCAACCCCTGCATTGGCTATTGCCCGAACAACAGTCTTCTCCATTCCCTTGTCTGGATAAGCAGTAGGCTCTCCTTAGGGTCTCTCTGCTGTCCCATCCTTTCCCTTCTATCTTCTTCATTCTGCCAGAGTGGTTTCCTTAATTGCAAATCCTATCGTGACCCTCTCTTACTTACAAATCACTGCCTGCCCCAGTAATGGGAAAATTGGGTATTTAACTACAGGTTATGTGGGTCCTATCTAAGAAACTTGAAAGCAAGTCTCAAAAGATCAAATTGCTTCCAGGTAACTTAACTGAGTCTCAGAATAAAGCTCAAAAATATTTAAATTAAAAAATATCCCACATTTAACAACGTAAAATTCATATTACCTGTCAAAATTATCAAGCACAGGGGTACATGGGTGGTTCAGTCGGTTAAGCATCTGCCTTCTGGCTCAGGTCATAATCTCAGCGTCCTGAGATCAAGCCCTCCATCAGGCTTCCTGCTCAATGGGGACCCTGCAACTCCTTCTCCTCCACCTGCCATTCCCACTGCTTGTACTCTCTCTTTAATAAAAAATTTAAATTTTTTTTTTAATTATCAGGCATCAAGGAACCAGGAAATAAAATCCATAATGGGAAAAAAAATCAATTGATAGAGATAGATACAGAAATGACACCAATGATAGAAATAGCAGACAAGAACATTTTTTAAAAAGTTATTATAAATACATTCCACATGTTCAAGAAGATAGAGGAAAGCATGGACATGTTAAGAAAAATATAAAAGATTTTTTTTCAAAAGAGCCAAATCAAATTTCTAGGGATAAGAAAACTAAATGTCTAAGATGGAAAACATATTAGATGGGACTAACCATAGATTAAACACTGACTAAAGGATAAAAACAGAGCATGTAGGACAATGAGCTGTAGGACAACTTCAAGCACATAATAGAGGAATAATTGCAGCCCCAAAAGGAGAGTAGAGAGATAAAGAAAAGGAAGAGCTGAAAATTTTCTCTATTTTGATAAAAGGAACCAAGAAACTCAACTGACTCCCAAACACAAGAAACATGAAGAAAATGACACCAATACATATAGTCAAATTGCTTAAGAAGTGATAAAGAAAGGGGCGCCTGGGTGGCTCAGTCAGTCAAGCGTCCGCCTTCAACTTGCGTCATGGTCCCTGGGTCCTGGGATCAAGCCCCACGTCAGGCTCCCTGTTCAGTAGAAAACCTGCTTCTCCCTCTCCTCCCCACTCGCGCTCTCTCAGGCTATCTCTGTCTCTCTCAAATAAATAAATAAAATATATATATTTTTAAAAGTGATAAAGAGAAAAATCTTGAAGGCAGCCAGAGAACAGCCAGGAAGAACAAAGAGTAGAATGACAGCAGACCCATGGTTGGAGGCAATGCCATCCAGAGGACAGTTGAGCAACTTCTTTTAAGTTGTACGAAATTGTAGAGTGCTATACATAGCAAAAAAATCTTGCAAAACTGAAATGAAATAAAGATTTGTTTCAGACATCCACCAGCCAAAAGAACTGATCACAAGTCCTATGAGAAAGTTAAAGGAGGACCTTTGTGCTGAAGGAAAATGAAATAAAATAGGAATCTGATTCCATACAAAGGAATGAAGAGATGGTAAGTGCTAAATATGTGGGAAAATATTTTAAAAACTTTTGAATTTAAGATATTTAAGATTTTGACTTTAAAATATTTAAGATATCTTTAAAAGATAATTGACTGTTTAAAGTAAAAATAATAATATATTATGGGATTTATATTACATGTACAAACAAAATATTTGACAAGAGTAACACAAAAGTTTGGGGAGAGGAATGAAGAGGGAGTATACTATAAAGTTCTATGTTATATGTGAGTTGGCATAATATTACTTGAAGGTAAACTGTGACAAATTAAAGATGAATGTATATTATAAGCACTAAGGAAACAATCCAAACCAAACCAAACCAAAAAGGTATCAGTAATAAGCCAATATGAGATATAAAATAGAATTATAAAAAATATAATCTAATTTAAAAATGAAAACAAAGAAGGTAGGGAAAAAACAGATGGGACAAATGGGAAATAAAGGAAAGACCATATAAATTTAGAGCTAACTATAGCAATAATGACATTAAATGTAAATTGTATATATAGTTCCACTTAAAAGGCAGAAATTGTCAGACTAGATTTTTTAAAAGGTAAGTTCTAATCACATTTTGTCTATCAGAAACCAAATTGAAATATGAAGACACACATAGGTTAAAAAAAAAAAAAAAAAAAAGGAGGGGCCCCTGGGTGGCTCAGTGGTTAAGCGTCTGCCTTCGGCTCAGGTCGTGATCTCGGGGTCCTGGGATTGAGCCCTGCATTGGGCATTGGGCTTTCTGCTTGGCGGGGAAACTTGGCGGGGTCCATGCCCCCTCTGCCTGCCCCTCTGCCCTCTTGTGATCTCTGTCAAATAAATAAAATATTTTCTTAAAAAAAAGATGGGAAAAGACATGTCAGAGTCACATCAATCAGAAAATCTCTCCTCTAACAATGGAGATTAGAAGCCTGAGGGTTGGGAAGGGATGTACAGAAAAAGGCATCAGTAGTGTTCCTCCCATACCTTCCCTTGCTGGGAAAACTGAATATCCTCTTCTATGAATTGCTATCAAGTGGGCATCAGTAGCCCCATTGGTCACTGTGACCCCCAGTTGTCATTATGCACAGACAATGGGGAAAGGGGAGGAGAGAAGGAATCTGGGTGAGAGACTGGTCTTGTCTTCGTGTCCAGGCAGGAGCGGCTGCTAGAAAAGTGCCCACAGGAAGAGCTATGGGTGGAGTGACCAGAAAATGTGCCAAGTCATCATGGCTCCCAAACCAGGGGCAGACTTGAGAGCTGAGTACAAGGTAGGGCCCCCTTAAGTGACAAGGGTGTTGGTATTATTATTTTTTTAATTTATTGAACCTTTTTTATGCTGTTGGGTGAAGGATGCTAGCCAAGTTCGCAGTGCTGGGGCATCCTCAGGTCCTGGTGTGAGTTCAGCCCCAGTGGAATGCAATTCTGCCTACTTCATTCAAACTGAGTTAACCCTTCCTCCAACATGATTTGGCTATCCACGCAAAATCAAAATCTACTCCCTGGAACTTCCTGCCATAGCTGCTGGCGATTACCTTTGCGTCAGTGGAAACCACCATGATTGTGAGGGAGCATCCATGGTGCTTGCTGATGAGTACCTGAGTAGAGTCAGACAGATAGGGAAGCAGGACAGCTAAATACCTAAAGGATGAGGTCAAGGTCAATGGTATAAGGCTGAACCAAGGAAGTTCTACCAGGCTCAGACTATTAGGTAGTCGCATGGGAAAGTCCTTTCTATGGGGAGGAACAAAGGGCTAAGACTCTTCCGTTCTGGGGGCAAAGAGCTCTGGTCTCAGAGCAGAACTTCTGAAGCATTTAGCCATTTTAGGCAATGTTTTCCCAGAATTGGATTTCAGAGTCGCACATCAGAGACACCCGTCTCTAACACCCTGTCCTCGACAAAGCATGGAACTCTCCATGGAGGTGACTGATAATGATGCTCAAGGGGCTCAGAGACACTCTCTCAAGGGATAAGTGAGGCTCCACAGCAGGCGCCTCATCTCTTTCTCTCACCCACTGTTTCTTCCAAAGAAAGAGTGGTCACCCACAGGCCACCAGACAAGTAAGCACGCAAGTAAGAGTTGCCTGAGTTCAGCCCAGCACCTCCCAGACCTGTGTGTCAGCTGCCACCCAGACTATGTATGAGCCTGCATTTTATCACCTTCCCCCCACCCCCCACCCCGCTGCAAAAGTTATTTTCCTGCAAATCACAGCTCCCTCTTATCACAGAACAAAATCCACATCCTCCAGCCTGGAACTCTCCACATCCTCTATTCCGTCCTTAGCATAAATGATGTGCGTTCATGTCTGTTTTCCCAGAAGCTTGCCTTAGCCTGAGTACCCCAGAAAGCAGAGCTCAAGGCACAAGAAGATATGCTACTGCCTTCTTAGGGTGTGCAGTTCTTGAGAAACAAGAAACAAGAACAAATGAAAAGGGGGCGAGGCAGGAAGCCAGGGGAGCCAACATGCCGTGTGCTACTGAGCTGGCTCTCACTTACGTGAAATCAACTGATTGTTTGGTATTAGGGGGCCATCTTCCAAGAAGCTGTATGAAGCTCTGAGTCTCAGCACGGCCCAGCCAAAGGGAAGGATGCAGAAAGAATGTGTGTACTGTCTCCATTGGCCAAAGATCTGCCTAACCTCATGCTTTGGGGTTGTGTGTATGAGACCTGTAAGTGGCACCTCCTACCTCAGAGGCAACATGGAAGCCCAGAGGTAGGAAGAAGAGGTGTACAGTGCACAGATGAGCTGAGGGGCTGGCAAGACAGTGCCCCCTGGACGTTGGCTGGAGCTGAGGCATAGAAGCAGCTAAAGTACAAGCAGTAGCGGGCGACCCAGAAACGGTGAGGCCGAGGGTCAAGGTGCTTTAGAAGGGTATCTCGTGGACACACGAGTCTTGTATCTGCCACATACAGAGGGTTCTCAAAGAACATTTGAAGAGGAGAGGTGCTTCAATAGAACAACTCTAACAATCTGTGTCAAGTGTTTACTTGGCCTGGTGCTTTGGAAATGCTCAGTAAACATGAGCCACTATTATTACTATCATCGTCCATGATATCAGCCCTGCTCCATCTCTCTGACCCGGAAAAGGTGTTTCTTGTCCACCCCACTGGCAATGTTGCTAACACATGGCGGGGGGTCTTTCCCGAAGGCCATTCCCCCACATCGCACAGCTCATTCCGGCAGCTGGCGGAGCTGAGCTGTGCAAGAGTAGAGAAAGTGGGCCTGAGGGCAGACAGGGTGGGGCTGCGCTGGGAGGGGTCCCTCAGCTGCATCTCCCCAGATGACTTCTGCCCAGCCCTGCTTCTGCTTCTCTCCACTTGGTCAGCAGACATGAACCAACACAGCAGGCCTCCTACCCAGCTGCCCAGGGCTGGGACCCAGGGTTGTACTGGGGAAGTTCTGCAGGGGCAAGGGCTCTTTCCTAGGCTGAGCTCCTTGGGAAGGAGGGAGCAGCTGTTGGAAAATACCAGGAACTCCCATTTGAAGGTGGTGAGAGGCTGGGCTGTGAAGCATTTCTTCCTCATTCCCTCATCCTGATGCAGACCTCATCCTCACTCCGTCCTGGTCATGGTCTCTCCTTATCGCTCTTAGTCTGGAACTAAGGCCTATTGGCTTTGAGCAATTCAGTGGTTCAATGTGGCACCAAAGAGCAGAGTCAGGCTCCCCCAGGAAAACAGCTCACCGGTAATGGGGAGAGGGGCCAGAGCTGGGACTCTATCTCCCCTCCCCAGCCTCCAGAAGCAGAATCCCAAGTCCCTCCCCATTATGGGAACTCACCCAGTAGCTTGCATCAAAGAAGTCCTCTGGACCCAGCTGGAGAGACCCAAGAGGAACATCAGGAAAGCTCTGCCAGAGGGATGCAGCACAGGAGCTTGACATGTGACCCAAGAGTTTAGCACATATAGTGGGGGCAAGTCATACGTATGTTCCTCAGTTTAGAGTTACAGTTAAGTGATGTGATCTCATTAGCTTATTTGTTCATTCATCCAGCAAATGAAGTTATTAGCATGAGAATGAGGGACATGATCGTGAAGTCCGGCCACAGCTGGAAGAAGGTTCACAAGCAAGTTAATGAAATTATGACAAAGGGAAAGAAAAGGCTATTAGCTTGCACAGAAGGAGAAACTAACTTTGCCTTAAGGAACCAGGAAGGAATTGCCAAAAAGGATTTTTAAAACCAGGTCAGGAAGGAAGAATAGGAATCTTCCAGGAGGAAAAGTGATGAGGGGTTGGATAGGACTGGTGCATTCCAGAGAGTCAGAAAACTGTACTAAACTATGGGGATATGAAGAAACTTGTATTTATTATCATTCTGTGAATTTTTACCTAAACCTTACTAGGTTCCAGGTAACTGGGTTCAGTGTCAGGAGAGCAGAAAATAACAAGGCAGAAATGATCCTTTTCTCTTTCTAGTGGAAAAACAAATTAAAGAAACAAAATTCACACAGATAAGTATACAGCTGTGCCAAGTTTGTGAAGGGGAAGAGGAGCTATGGAAACATGAATGGGGTGAGAGGGGCCCACTTGATCTGGGAACCAGGAAATGCTTCCCTGCAGAAGACAAGTTGAGCTGATCAGTCAGACAAAACATTCCAGGAAAACAGAACAGTATGCATGACAGTTCTGGAGTAGAAAAAGCATAGGTTCAAGAACATCTGAAGGTAGTACTGAATGGAAGACTGGACAGTAGAGCACCCTGGCTTATGGGATGAAGGCAGAGTGAGATGACACAGGGCCAGAAGGCTTCATTCTTTATCCTAAAAGCAAGAGGGGTGACATAATGAGATTTGTCTGCCCCTGACCACCCCCACAGAAAACAGAGTGGAGAAGTAATGGATGTGGGAAAACCGGTTAAACCAGTGAGTCTCAATCATAACTATAGGTTAGAGTTCACTGGGAAAGTTGTAATAAAGAAGGTAATCTCCCACTACCAGAGATTTTTTTTTTAATTGGTCTGGGATGTAGTTTTGGCATTAGTGGATTTTTAAAGTCCTGCTTGCATATCTAGGGGTGACAAGCCTAGAGTATGAGGATATCTCTTTGAAGAAGAAGAGGAGGAGCAGGGTGCCATCACTCCACTGCAGGTGACAGAGGATGGTAGCTCGGCGTAATGGTGATGGAAGGCAAACGATGGGTACTTTTACGAGGTAGAAGAGAGAAATAACCAAGAAGTACTACCTTCCAGAGTTTGGGTTATTGCAATTCACTGAGAACTGAAACACTGGGGAAGTGCCAATTGTGGGGTCATGACATAAATTCCAGTTTGGATGTGTTGGATGTAAGAGCTGCAGCCATCTGAGTGGATGGCAGGCAGTTGGTTCCATAGACCTGGAGCTCAGAGAAGCCTGGGCTGGGATGCAAATTTGAGTGTCATGAATGTAGAGGTGGTATTTGAGATGCAGCTGGGATAGCCTCGTAAAAGGAAAATATTGGGGGTGGGATGAAGGTTGAGGGACTCCTAAGCTGGAGGTTGAGGAGTGACAACAAAATCTATAAATAAGAGGCCAGAGAGAGTTGAAGCCCAAAGTCAACATTTCAGGGTTCCCGAAGGTCAAAAAACTTTGATTGGATTTGGCAACCTCTGGGTCATGGATGACTTTGGAGAGAGATGTTTTGGTAGAGCAATTAGGGCAAAAGCCAGACTGAAGAGAATGAGAAGGAAGGAAATGTAGAAGACACCACAAGAGTTTGGTTGTAGAAGGAAGAGGGAGAGGGTGGTAGTTGCTGGAGAGTGTTGTGGGATCAAGGAAATATTTGCTAAAATGGGAGAGAACTGAGTGATCTGAAGTGTTATTGGGAAGGAGAGGGAGGGAGTCCAGATACCAGAGAAAGATGGGATAATTGCAAATGTAGAGGGGTGGGATGGGACCCAGAGCCCTGGCAGAGGAATTGGGATCAGTGATACGGAGTCATCCTCTATTGTAAGAAGACTGAGGAATGAATGGTTGGGCACTGAAGTGAACAGCTTTGTCCCTTTAGGGTGGAAAGGGAAGAGACACCCCATCTGATAGTTTTCGTACCCTCCATAAAGCTGTCTACTGGGAGCAAGGGGTGTGTGTATTGGGAAGGACTCTTCAAAGGTGGGTGTTAGGAGGCTGAGAAATCTGAAGAGAGTTGGCATTTATTGTAGAGAGATGAAGGTTGAGGTGACCAGAGAAACATTAGAATGTGGGGCTGTAGGACAGATCTGTGGAAAATGCCAGTTAAGAATTTATAGTAGTGTGAAATTCTAGAGTGGCTTTCTAAAACCTAGTGGGACTGTATTATGTTGATTATTTATTACTGTTCATCAAGTTATCTCAAAACTTGTTAAAGTTTTGTTTACTATCTCAGTTTTGGGTTAGGAATTTGAGTACAGCTTAGCTGGGAGACCTGTTTCAAAGCCTCTCACACAGCTCCAGTCAGAGTGCAGCCCAGGGCTGGGGTCTCCTTGGAAGACTCCACTTGGGAAAGATCAGCGTCAAGCTGTTGGTGAGATTCCAGTTTCTCACAGGCTATTGGGCTGAGGGTTTCAGCTTCTTGTTGACACTTGACCTATAGCTTCCTTCAGTTCTTTACCTTGTGGGCTTCTCTGGAGAGCAGCTCACAACATGGCAGTTGGCCTCCCTCAGGGCAAGTGAGAGTGAGAGAGGTTGTGCAAGAGAGAAGCCATTGTCTCTTGGGACTTAATCTCAGAACTGATACCCCATTGTTTCTGCCTTACTCTGACGGTAAAAGCAAACCACCATGGCCTGCAACTCTCAAGAGAAGAGGATTACACACAAGTCAGGAGATTGGGTTGACTGGGGGCTGCCTGCCACATTGCACGGAGAAGGCCAAATGGGAAAGGCCAGGGAAGGGGTTTGGTCAAGTTGTGTAGGGCCATGGATGCCAGAGTAAGAGATTAGAGTTTCATTCCCATAGACTACTAGGAGACAGGAGCAATTCTGAGGCAGAAGGGGGTTAGATGAGTTTTTTAAAGGTTTACTCTGAGGACAAGGAGATGTCAGAAGAGGTTCAGGAAGAGCCAGGAACCCATGGCAATCATCTCCTGAGAGGATGGGGACTTCAGCTGGAGCCTGAGAGTGGTTATGGGGAAGAAAAAATGGATTCCAGGGACAGCTGAGCAATATTACATGGTTCTCAGCCAGCCCACTGGTTGTCGCTCCAGTGAGGAGTCAAGGGGTTCTTTAAATGTTGGGACGAAAGACAATGTGGAAACTTCCAGCATGAAGCAGTAGCTGTTTTCATCTTGGTGACACCAACAGGCCCAGGGTTGGGGTAGCCTCCAAGGGCTGTAGGTGAGCCACATCATTCAGGGAAGGTGGGGACTTTCATAGAGCAAAGGAGCTTTAGGAAAAATGCAGATTTTTGAGAAGCCAGTGGAGGATGGGCTGATTCAGAGTCACCAACTCAATAGGAAAACACACGGGGTAAGAGAAGGAGGAAACAGGAAGGAGCGCTGCTGGGTGGAACCCGGCTGGGTGGACTAAGGTGGGGGCTCAGCCACCGAGCTGAGGCAAGGCACCGGGCCAGGAAAGCCGGCCACGTGGCTCCGCAACAACACAGTGGGTCCTAACCACATGCCCTTCCATGGCACTTGACAGCCCACAGGACCCTTCCATGTGGGCTCCACTGTACTTTCACAACAGTGTGGAGAGGCGAGAAGGGCAGGGTGGCTAGTGTCCACAGGAGAGGTGGAGAGAGAGAGCCTTGGGGCCCTCCGATGATTTGTTCAAGGTCATGTGGCTAGTACTTGGCTGAGCTGGAGGGTAAACCCGAGCCCTGGAGTTCACGCCCAGAGCTCTCTGCCTCATGGCACTACCTGAAATAATCAGTACTCCCCTAACTCCTGCCACCCCCCATTCAATCCCCCCACCCCGCACAGAAGTTGCCGCTCCTCCAGGGATGCAGGTGGCAAAAGGCAGGGCAATAGAGCAACACAAAGAATCCCAGAGTTCGGGCTCTGGGGCTCACTTAGGAGAAAGGGAGGAAGAGGTGGGAGTAATGACAGAGATACAGGTAGATTCCTTTGGTAGAGCCTGGAGGGCCTCTCCAGGAAGTATGGGAATCAGGAACCCACAGCTGTTAGGAACCCTAAAGACGGTCTGTCTCCCTCTCTCCCAGTCTCCAGCTTCCCACTTTCTATCTTTGTGTCCATCTCTCTGGTCTCTCCCTCTGTCCATGTGCACCCCTGTCTCTGGGCCTTCCTTTTTCCTCCTACCTGTGCATCTGCTTTACCATCTCATCACCAACAGTTTTCTCTGCTTCTGTGCATGAATGTGATGCTGAGAGAGGAGGGTACAAATGGGCTCACCCCATGGCTCTTGAGGCCATGGCACAGCTCCACAACCAGACCACTAACAGAACCTCCTGGAACATAGGATATAATACGGCCAGCCTGGTGACTCTTAGAAAAGTGGGTCCCTGTAAACTGGGGCCTGAGCATGGGGGTCTTCAGGAGGGACCCTGGTTTGATGCTGTACCAAAGAAACAACCCCTGGGGCCATGATAGTGACTGCCCTCAGCCAGGTATCCTTCAACCTCAGGGCCTTTGTACCTCCAGTTTTTGCTCCCTGGAATGCCTTTCCTAGATATTCATATAGTGGGGTCCCTCATATTGCCCCAGTCTTTGCTAACATGGAAGTTGCCCATGAGACCTCTCCTGACCACATGATCTACAACCATGCTGCCCTTCCCTCCCCATATTCCTTACTCCCGGCTTCCTTTCCCTCCATTATACATCACCATCAGGCTCACTATAGGTTTGTCATTTATTTTTTTGTTGCCTCTATCCTCCTCCTGCAATGTAAGCACCACAGAGGCCAGGAGTTTTTACTGTCTTGTTCACTTTCCTGTCCCCAGGGCTGAAGCCAGAGTGGGTGCTCAGTGAAGATTTGACAAATGTCCTCTGCCCACAACAGTGAATGTGAAGCAATGGTCTTGTGAAGTGGGGGTGAGTGGGCTCCCTTGAATGGATGAGAAAACGATTATGAATCCAGAGGTAGACCTTTACAAAAGATATCTTTCCTTCTCTAGTGCTTATGGGTTGGCAGAATGAGCTAATGGTTTGGGAATGAACACAAATACAGACTCTCTAGATAAGATAACTACAGATGTGACAAACCCTTTGAAATGGAGTGAGTGTTGTAAACATTAGTGAAGGGCACCATGGTGTGGGGTTCCCCATGGCTGGACACCTAGCCTTTAAATGACTAAGGCTGGCTTCCCCTGGCCTTGTTCCTGCCCTAAGTAACACAAAGTGTGCTACCAAGTGAGGAACCCTTGGCCAGAGAGGTTGTTGCCCAGAGTGCCAGGAGGAACCATCCAGCTTGGTCAAGACCCAGGTGGGGCAAGGCTTCTGATGAGGCAAGCCAAGTGCTTAAGGTGCAAAATTTAAGGAGGCATACACTCTGGGGTTAGTGATGGATAGGATTGGTCCTTGCATGATATTAAAGCTAAAAGCCTCCTTAAATGCTATGTCCTTCATAGGACCCTTCATAGCTCTCAGAATGGGAACCATGAAGACTTACAGGGCCCTATGCACTTCTGCCTTTGTGGACCCCTTCCTTCCTAAAAAAATATGTGTCAAAACTTGTATTTTCAAACTGTGCTAACAAAAAGACTAATATAATCCAAGCTGTATTCTATTCACATTTTTCTTCTGATTTTAAAGATTTTCATTTATTTATTTGAGAGGGAGAGAGGGTTTGAGAGAATGAGTGGGAGGAGGGCCAGAGGGAGAAGCAGATTCCCCAAAGAGTGGGGAGCCCGATGCGGGACTCAATCCCAGGACCCTGGGATCATGACCTGAGTCCAAGGCAGATGCTTAATAGATTAAGCCACCCAAGTGCCCTCTTCTGATTTTAAAATAAAACATTGTAATGGCCCCTAAAATTGTCCTGGGCCCTAGGCACTGTGCTTGGTGACAACGCTGCCCATGGCAAAGGGTTGTGTTGCTTGGGACTGAGTTCTTCTGTATTCTGCCCCTTAGATGGCTTATTTGCCTCCCCCTAGTCACAGCCCCAGACACAGGAGTATTTACCATCCCAAACTTAAAACCTCTTTCAAGTGATTTTATCTCCTTCCCTTCTCTGAGCTTCAGTACCCTCATGTCTCAAAAGGTTATAATCAAGTAAGAGATGGTCATTGCAATATAAGTAGGAGAATCTACTAAAATCACCACGTGACCCAGCAATTCCGCTCCTATGTAACACCCACAAGAACTGAAAGCAGCCACCCAGATACTCCTTCACCCATGTTCACAGAGTCCTTGGGGGAAACAGAGGGAGACACAAAATTCAATGCACACACACCGTGGAATATTATTCATCCAGAAAATGGAGGGAAATGCTGACACAGGCTGTAGGGATGAATCTGAAAATATCAGGCTAAGCGAAATAAACCAGACACAAAATGACAAATGCTGGAGGATCCCACTCATATGAAATTATCTAGAACAGGCAGATCCATAGAGACCAAAAATGGTACGGAATTTCTGTTTGTGACGACGAAGTAGTTCTGGAAACAGATAGTAGGGATGGTTGCTCGATACAACGAAAGTATTTAGAGCCACCGACTGAGACATTTAAAAATGATTAAGATGCCACATTTTATGTCTATTTTACCACACTAACAGAATATACACCCAAGTGCTTCACACAGGGTAAAAAGTGTCACACAAAAGTAAGACATTGTTATATTATTGTTATTGATAATTACTACAGCGCCATGGTAGAGGAGCGTTCCAAAGTTCACAGACAGACAGGCAGACATAAAACTGCTTTGTAAACACAACCTTCTCCAGCCCAGACCTGTTGCTCACCGCCCACTGTAGCCACAGATTTAATGCCCAAGTCGAAGAATGCATGGACAGTAGCCAAGATTCTAGAAGCCTTGGGTATGGCAGAGTGTACACTTTCACTCTTGAGACTCGCCATTCCCTGCCTTCCAATAGCATTTCCCTGGGGGGTGGGGGACATGGGCTTGGCTAAGAGTTCGAAGACAGTCTTGGTGTTGGTGGTGTGAGGAGTGACCCATGAGAGGTCAGGTTGCCCACAGGGCCCAGATGGTGGGCACTTTGTGCTGAGCTTGGCCTGACCCTGTCTCCTCATTTGGAAAGAAGGTCTTGGTATCTGAACTGAAAGGAGAGCTCTGGGAACATTCTAGAACTTCTCCAGAACCTGGGAGGGGGGCCCATGGGCCTCAATGTGGAGCTACTTCTCCTTCCATGAGCAAACCCTATTTGCCAAGATGAATCTTCCAAAACACAGGAAAGGGGGTGAGGTGGGATGAGGGAGTTCGAGGACAGAAGGACACCTTGCAAAGAGATTCCCCACACAGTTTCTTCAGATAACAAGTCTATCCAGGGGCAGCTGGGTGGCTCAGTTGGTTAAGCATCTGCCTTCATTCAGCTCAGGTCATGATCCCAGGGTCCTGGAATCAAGCCCTGCATGGGGATCCCTGCTCAGTGGGAAGCCGGCTTCTCCCTCTCCCTTTCCTATTTCCCCTGCTTGTGTTCTCTCTCTCTCTCTCCCTCCCACATAAATAAATAAAATCTTAGAACCAAAAAAAAAAAAAAAACCCACAAATACCTAAGTCTATCCTATCCTGTACAATTTTGGTTCCCAGGACACCTGCCTCTTAGGGAAGCCTGTGAATTCCCTAGAATTGGCAAGCAGTATGCTGATGTTTGTGGGGAAAAAGCTTATAGGTCCCATCAGATTTCCAAAGAAGTGCATGAGCCCCCCAAAATGCTTTTAAAATCACTGTTCCTGTGAATTTAAGGACCAGTATTTGACCTACACCCAGTTTCCAGCAAGCATACAGATGGCTTCCAACTGTGTGTTGGGCTGCACGCATCTAGCGGGAGAGAGATGATGCTTTGGGAAGGGACACTGTACAATCCTCCTACCTTCTCAAGTGAAGCAATTGGTTTTCTAAACATGCAAGCTTTACATCTGGACATGAAGGCTCGCACCAGGTGACAGCACATCAACCTGTGGACTGTGGTCCCTCCTCCTTCCTCTCAGCTTCAATGAGACGCCCAAGTCACCACTGAGCCCAGAGTACCGAGCCCGTAGAAGAATGACCCCCACAAGCCTGACTGATCCCAGTCTGTTTTAAGCCCCAAACAGAGCCTAGACAATCTGCAGGGACTTCAAGCCAGCTGGCCTGGCCCCGTGCTTCCCTGCACGGAAGACAGTAAGGAGAAGGGTCATAACGCATGGGTAATTTAAAGGCTCTGAAGAGTGACTCAGACATTCCAATGGGGCTTTTCTTTTTCCTTTTTGTTGATGTGTGAAATGTAATTGTAGTCATTTTTTCCGATGAGTTGATAAATGGTGATTGTCCGTGTCAGCTTGCAAGCTAGGGCCATTAGGAACAACTCCAGATGCCAACGTTTTTCTCTCTCCCACCCCCAACACCTAAGATAACCACCCCAAGGCCAAGGGCAGAGGTTTCCTGGTCCCAGGAATCGAAGCAAAGGAATAGGTGCAAATGGTCCCATGAGGTTATCTGGGAAGGGGGTCCCACGGAGGGGTGGGAAGCCTGTGAGGTCAGGCCGATCACGGCCCATCCCACCCCCAACTCCTTCATTCCCTGGCATGAAGGAAGAGCAGAGAAATGGCTCATTGCACATCAGAGAGGTGTTCATCAAGAACGGGAAAGACCCATCACATGGGGTGAGCACCGTCTCAGGGCCAGGAGCTGAGGTAACTGCGCCCTTCTTTCCATGGGTAACATTTCATGTTGCCCTCATAACAGTAAGGACTGTTTGAGCCTGAATGTGTACTTAGTGTCAGCGATGACACGTACCCCATCTTTAGGGCAATCTCTCTGGTTCATTATGGTCTTCTTCCAGTTCACCGAGGAGAAAACCGAAGCTCAACTTCAGTCCCATGGTCAGCTACGGTGTGGTGGGAGGATAGGTGTATTGAACCCGGTGTGACTTTGAAATTCCATCTGTTGCTGCCACACAAGGCTGCCTCCCATCAGAGAGCTGTCCGTTCAGGACCCCACTGGGGCCACGGAATTGAGCTTTCCACGGATTTCACAGGCTCACCAGCCATAGAAATACAAGCTCCCGAAGAGAACTGCTCTGTGCATCAGCTCGTTCCTCACTAACAGACACGCCAGGGAGGGACAGTGGACAAGAGGAGCTGGGGCTGGGGGTCCTGCTGGGTGTCATTGCTGTCCGCTGTAAAATCTGCCTTCCTCCAGGCGAGGGGACAGGAGGACAGACCCTTCGATCGGCATTGCACTATAGCATAGCCCTCACTTCTGTGGGGAGACTCTCTTTGGTGGCAGGACTGTTGGGGGACCTCCCCACAACCCGCCACCCAGGACGCCGGAGCCTAAACCTAGCTAGTGGTATTGGGTAAAGGACAGAGAAACAGGGCAGGACTGGGTGGTTCTTTTGTGGACTGCTTAAGGACATTCTAGCTGGGCTGCACCTCTCACGTTTGGGGAGAAGCCCCCCCACATAGTGCAGGGTCATGGCCATGGGGCCGGGCCAGGGTGGGGTAGTGACAGAGGTGAGAGAGGGAAGGGGTGTTTGGGAAGGAAGTTCTGGTGAAGGTCTGACTGGGCAGGGCAGAATCGGAGGACTCAGATGTGAACAAGAGATGGGAAGTGAGATTTTCAAAATGGACCTTTCTCTAGTTCAGTTTGTGCTAGACACTGGGTGAGGTTTGCAAACCCTAAGATCAGTTTTCTTCAGACCCTAAAGTTTAGTAGTCACAATTTTAAAAGGAAGTGGTGAGAGAGGGATGGAGGTGCCTTACCCCAAAGAGCCTTGGTGTCTCGGAATTAAAACAGCCACTAAGACTATGGGACTTGGAGCTACTCTCTCCTTAAGGTTGGGGATATCCCTCTTCGGAGCTGGTTTTGTTTTGAGTACGGGGAGGGAGTTTGGAGCCACTTTAATATTAAATCCCCTGAAGTTAATCATTTTTTTCTTTCTGGCTGCTTTTAGGATTTCCTTCTTGTCTCAGTTGTTCTAGATGTTAATTTGTTGCATTTAGCTGTGCATCTCCATCTTTTGAGGGGGGCATTTCTGTGGTCTTCTCAAATCCATGGGATGTTGTAGCTAATCTGTTATGACAAATTCTCATCCATTTCTTTGTTGACTATTGTACTCATCTCATTTTTCCCCCATCTGCTTCCGAAGCCCCAACTGGATGCGTACTAGATATTCATCTCTGCTCTGTCTCTACTGGGTGTTTTCATATTTTTCACCTGTGTATCTCCAACATTCTTTTTTTTTTTTTAATCTCCAACATTCTTAAGGAAGATGTTTGGCACGTGAAAAATCATTGCACCCTTTTCTGGTAAAGGTAGGTAAACATAGTTACCTGGCAGGGGGATAGGGGAGTAAGTCTTCTATTTAAAAGGCAAACTGAAAAACGCATTACTACAAAATAGATTTATACGCAGAAGAACTAAGATGCAGAATGGCCCTCTCTGTCTTTGCTACTCAAGGCCTTTTTTCTGGACTGGTAGCCCTGGTCCTACTCAGCAGCTTGTTAGAAATGCAGAGGCTGGGGCGTTTGGGTGGCTCAGTGGGTTAAAGCCTCTGCCTTCGGCTCGGGTCATTATCTCAGGGTCCTGGGATCAAGCCCCACATTGGGCTGCTTGGCAGTGAGCCTGCTTCCCTTCCTCTCTCTCTGCCTGCCTCTCTGCCTACTTGTGATCTCTGTCTGTCAAATAAATAATAAATAAAATCTTAAAAAAAAAAAAAGAAGAAGAAGAAATGCAGAGGCTTAGGGCACCCCAGCCCTCTTGAATTAGAATCTGCATTTTAATAAGAGCTCCAGAAAATTCATACACACTGTAAAGTCTGAGAAGAGCTTCTTCCTCACAAACCTGCCTGAGAATATTAGCATTGCCTGAGGAATTTCTAAAAATACTGGCACCTGGGTTTTCATTCCCAGCAACACTGAGTTCATGGGTCTGGGGTGAGGCCTGGGCATCCAGAGGGTTTTGTGTTTTTTTTTTTTAAGCTCCCCTGGAGATTCTAACGTGCAGCAAGCACAGAGGCAGTCAGGTGGGATGGGTGTCTGGGCAGGGGGAGAAACAGAAGAAACAGAGGAGGCAGGCTCAGCCAGCGGGAGCCAGTCCTGGCTTTTTCCCAAAGGCGGCCACCGGGCTTACAGGAAGAAAGTTACGCTCAGATCCTGGGTCCTTACCCTCCTTCTGCCTCCCCTCCACGGGCTGTGCTCCTGAACCTGGTCACTACCCGTCAAGTGAAGGGCTAAGTGAACCACCCCTCTTCGATTCCTGGTGTCCTTCCTGGAAAACAAGGTTACTTATTCCCTCTAGCCATAAGGCCTGGTATTTTCCCTACATGCTCTCTACAGCCCCACCCCCTGCTTCGTGGTCCTTTTGAAAGGGGGGCTCTCCCAGCACTGGTCCCCTAAGCAGTTTCAATAGGGCAGGTGTGTCCCTAATGTGTACAGAGTGCAAGATTCCCTTGATGTGAAAGTGGCAGTGGTCAGAACAATGGTTACCCTTTGGAGTAAGGCACAGCAAAGGGACACTCAGAAGCCTTCTGGGGTGTGCTAGCACTCTAGATCTAGACCTGGTGTCTGGTTTTATGGGTGTATACCTCACTGAGCTATTCACCTGGGAATTGAGCACTTTATGTAAATTATACCCCAATTAAAAACAAAGAGCCAGTGGTGCTCGCAGCCGGCCCCAGGGGAATGAGACGTTCAAATCACTTGACCAGCAGGAGCTGGGGGACCACGGAGGGTGCTAAAGGAGAAATGGGGTGGAGGGGCAGAGAAGGAGAGCCAGAAACCCAGATAGACACACGCAGATTAAGGTGGACAGAGAAGGTGTTTACGGGAAGAAGTCAACCTGAATTCCAGGCAGTTGAATTAGTCCTAGGAGGAAAAGGTGGGGTTTGGCTTCCAAGTAGGGTAACCAGTTTGCCCAGGACTCTTGTTTCGGGCACCAAAGATTCTGTATTCTGGGAAACGTCTCAGGCCAAGGCAGTGGGGACAGCTCAGCTCTCTGCTCCCAAGGCCTGGCTCTGGGCAGGGGTGGGGAGGAATGGAGTGGACCCAGGAGGTAATAGCCACCACCTTTGAGACCCTCCTGTTTCTCCAACAGCCTTCTGTCCAGTCTCCACCTTCACAGCGCCCATCAGGTTAGTGCACAGTTGTTGATTTGCTTATTGGTATTTTCTTGGCTCCGAGCCCCTGGGGGGTATGGGCGAGGCTTCCTTGCCTTTGCACACTATTCTAGCTCTGCTGGGCGCCCCTGCACCAGTGCTGGGGGGGGGGCGGGGGGGTTCTTGATCTTTTTGTGCCACAGAGCCTCCCGGCAGCCTGAAGACGCCTCAGAAGAATGCTTTCCATGCACAGGATCAGATGGGGAGGGTCACACAGAACATCTATTACGCGGAGAGACTGCTGGCAAAAGATTTTTGTTCGCGCATTTGCGATCAAGTCACACACGTCCTCCTCCACGAATGCTTTACCTACTGGAACCCAGCAGCGTGTGGGGTGCCAGAGTGCTCAGGACGACGAATGGCCGTTCGTGACCCCGCAGCAACCGCACCGCAGAAGGGGGACTGCTTGCGATGTCCGCTGGTGGCCGTCCCAGGTGCCAACGAGCTTGCTGTGGTGGGCGGCCCCCACTCCCACCAGCAGGGAATGCTAAGTTTCACTTAGTAGTTCATGAAAATATAGGGGTAATTTCTGGCCCATCCAAGTTCACCCGTACCCCTGAATTCTACCCATGTACTTCAGGTGAAAAAGCACTGTGTGAGTGAAGGAAAGGCAGGTGCAAACTGTAGAGTGCAGGGCCCTGGGAGTGCTCTGAGCCCTTGAGGGACGTGGGTGCTTCTGGGATGGGCACGGGAGGCTGAGAAGCAGGCTCAAACCAGATTATTAGCCGGCAAACCTTGAGGCCAGAAGCAAACAGGGGAGCCCAATCTCTGTATCTCAGAGCTGGCTGTCGGTTCTCAGTAACAGGCTTCATGGTAATAAAAATAACATTTGGCGTGACCCTGGCCTCCTCCCTCCATTGCCGTGTGTGGGAGGATAGACGGCTGGCAGAGTGCAGGCCGAGGGCAGCCGGGGAGCCCGGGCTCTGCAGCCTGGAGAGAGTTCTTTGGGGACCAGGGGGAGGTGCCTTGGGGTCAGCCCACCACCTGGCCAAGGGAGAGGCTTTGAGGGCTGCTTGGCAGCCTCATCCCTGAGGCCTCCCTGAAGAGACCCCATGGAAGACCAGCTTCAGGGAAGCCCTCCTAAGAGAGACGACCCCTGGGAAAGGTGGTACAGTCAGGCCTCCAGGTCTTAGCAGGAGTGATTATTTTTTATATATCTCACCCTGTGCACGAGTGCAGGAGACCAGAGACCCTGGGGGAGGGAGGGGTTTGCTGGCCCAGCCCAAGTGACCTCCAGCTGGAAAACTGCCTTCTAATTAGCAATCAGGAAATCAAGGCCTAGCACGGCGCCAAGCAGCGTGACCCCAGCCGTAGCCTGGTGACATCTCCACCCTCTAGACAGCATGCCCTGTGCTGCACATCAGGGCTGCAGACCCCACGGGTTATTTTTATCTAATGGTGCTATTGTTGGTCGTTGAGTAGCTGCTGCGGTGTGTTCCAGCAGCCGTGAGCTCACAGGGACGGTTTCCTGCGCTGCTTCCTCTCGTGAGGTTCCCTCCCTCCACCAGGGCTCACAGGCAGGCCACCCCCAAGGGCTTCTGGAGCTTGGCCCTGGCCTTGGAGGCAGCCAAGGGCCTTCTCTGGCTCATCCCCCCTCCTTCCCACCACAAGAGTACCCCAGCCTCTCTTCCTGTGCAGAGAATGGGGGCAAAGCTAGTTCTTCTAGGTGCCACTCTCACACGCCAAGGCTCTAGGAGATAAAAGCACTGCTTTCTAGCAAGCCAGCTACACCAAGCCAGTGGCTCTCCCACTGTTTAGACTGTTGACTGGCTGCAAGAAAAAGGTCTTTGTTTTTCCTAACTGGGGACATACATCATACCTCCGTAGGAATGAAAGGTTTCAAGGAAGAACCATCTTCCCGTGTCTGGGAAAAAAAAAAAAACTCTGATTTTTTTTCCCCCCTCTGTTCTATTCTAGTTTTTCCTGTTTGAAGATTCTGGTTGCAACCCAACTAAATCAATTTCACAACCCAGTAAGGATTCATGATTCAGTTTGAAAAATATGGTACAAGATACCTCTTTCTGGAGCTGGTTCTCTTTTCTGAATGAAGGGCACTGGGAGTTCTGGAGGTCCTCTGAACCAGGCACTGCCCTGGTTTGGAGTTCTGTTCATTTTGCAGAAAAGGAAGCTGAGACTCCCCAAGCCTGAGTGGCTTGCCCATGAATCAGCCCCAGGGGGATATTTACAGCATGGAAGATGGCAAATGCTGCAAATCAGGGCTTCCCCCCCCCCCGCCCCCGCCCTTGGAAAACCAGCCCTTAACACACTTACTGGTGCAATGGTGCTTCCCACCCTGCTCTTTCTGGTTCCGCAGTCAGTGTATCTTGAAGCCTTCTGACCTCAGCTTCCTCATCTGTAAATAACATTAAAAAATGCCCACTTCATGGGAAAAATTCTATTCACTGAAGACAGTCTGGTAAGAGGGACAATGACTGGAAGGAAACAAAAATGCAAATAATTATTTGCCTCTGTGATGGGATTTGAAATGAAGTCCCAAACTCCACTATCTTGTGTTATTTCCATCACTGCTAAATGGAGTTTGTACAGGGGGAAAAAAAAAAAAAAACAAATACAAAAAACAAAAAACACTTTGCAAAACTGTTGAGAATTAGAAGAAAGGCAGCCTATAGCCCAGCTATGAGCGGTGTAAACGGAAGAGGGAATTTGTGTTTTTCTAATTGGAAATAGCAAAGAAAGTATTGCAAATGGATTGCATTTCAAAGCAGGACTGTCTATGCAGACAGAAGAGAGAAGGGAGTATTTTGATAAATATTCTGATTCCTAGACTATACCGACAAATATATCCTACACTAATCACTAATTTTCAAAATTCTAGAATAAGGGCTTTACAGCTTCATTTATCCAGTCCAGTGCAATGGTTGCCCCCCTCCTCATCTGACGGATTCCTCCGCCTGGTGACCCCTCAGAGTAGAGTCTGACTGGAACCTTCTCCCGTTCGTGGCCACCCTGCTCTCTGAGGCCACACAGGATATCCTCATCCTCGCCATATTTATAATAATAATGGCTGTATTCATTTCCCATGGTGGCTGTCACAAATTACTACTAATTTTATGACTTACCACAAACTTAATATCTTCTCGCATTAGAAGTCAGAAGTCTGGAACGGGTGTTGCTCAGCTAAAATCAAGGTGCTGGCAGGGCTGTGTGCTTTCTGGAGGCTTCAGGGAGAATCTTTTCCTGGTCTTTCCCATTTTCCAGGGGCACCCACATTTCGTGGTTAATTGACCTTCCTCCATCCTCAAAGCCAGCAGCATTTCACGGAGGAACCTCTCTCTGACGGGGGCACTCACGCTTCTGCTTCCCCGTTTTGTGATAAGGACCATTGCAATTCGATTGGGCTCAACTGGGTAATCCAGGGTCTCCCAAGCCAGTCAGCTGATTAGCAGCTTTAATTCCACCTGCAACCTTAATTGCCACTTTTACCATGAAACACAGCACATTCGCAGGTTCCTGAGATTAGGATGTGGGCATCTTTATTCTGCCTACCACAATGGTTAACATTTTGAGTGCTTCCTATGTACCTGATATAGTTCTAAGCATGTTACTTATAAAGATGTGTTTAAATCTCACCACAGCTCTGTGAAGTAGGAATTGATTTCATAGAGGAGGAAAGTGAGGCCCAGAGAAGAAAACCAAATTGCCCAAGGTCACACAGCTAGTAAGAGGCAGGGCTGAGCTACAAATTCAGGAATCCAATCTCCAAGCCCATTCTCTGAAGCCATAATCACATTTTAGTAACTGAAGGATAGATGTACAAATATAATTCTACTTAGCTTAATCCTCACTTGATGATCTAGAAACCCCTACAGAATGTGACAGTGCCTCAGGTAAATTAATAATGACTGTAATTTGCCAGTGATCAGACAACTTTGGATGGGCTGACCGGTGGATTTCCAGGAGCTAGGATGTCCTATAAGTCTGCTTCCTTCCCCAGTGGGCTTCTCACAATGGGCAATAGTGATTCTCCACTCTGCTCTGTGGTATCTTACCTCAGCTACTTCTCTTTCCCTCTACTCCAGCCATGCTAGCTTCACAGACATCCCTCAAAAAATCAAGTCAGTTTCTACCACAGAACCTTTGCACGCACTATCACCCCCACCTGGAGTCTCTCCCCAGTATACACAAAACTCAAGCATCACTTCAAATAGGTCTCTGACCAAGAATCACCTCTTTAAAAAGGAGCCAGGAAATAGGCCCATCTTTGTGGGTGCTGTCTCCCTCTTCCCTCTCCAGTATTTTGGTGGAAAGAAGACAAGACATTAACATTCTCTTCTTTTTCCTGCTTTCTCTCTCTCGTGGTGATGAACATGGATTTGCATTTGCAGGAAAGGAGGGTCTTCACCTTGAGATTTCCCTTGACTGTGTGTGTACAAATGATCCTGAGCAAATAGCAGGGGACAGAAGGCAGGGACTAGTTTCTTAACTGCCAGATCTTTAAAGGGAAGAGAGAAAAAATCTTGACTTATGGAGCACCTACTGAGTGCTCAAAATTTCCTAGTACTAGGAAAAGAATGCTGTGGTTGCTAGACATTAAGAAATTGGTCCAAATTACATGTGGAGGGACTGAGTAGACCTTGAATGCAAGTCAGCCTGAATAACACAGCAAGGTTACTCTTCCTTTACAGAGAGAGGAGGTGAACTGGGATAAAGCAGGGAGAGTATTGAAGCAATTGGCCATAGAGGAGGAAATTTTTTTTCTCTAAATGAGTAATTATTCTATTTAGAAACTCACATGGAGACAATGGGAAACAGAAGTGAAGACTTTGTTTCTATCCCCAGGAGATATTTGCATATGACACACAACTGTTTTAGCACCACATGTAGAAAAGACTTCTTTCTCCATTGAGTTGCCTTGGCACTTTTTGTCAAAATCAATGGACTATATTTGTGTCTATTTCTGGACTGTCTGGTCTGTTCCACAGAACAATTTGTCTGTCTTGATGCAAATACCAAACTGTTTTGATTACTGTAGCTTTGTAATAGGTTTCATGATGAGATCTGGGTCCTCTAACTTTGTTCTTTTTCAAAGTTGTTGTTTTGGCTATTCTAAGTCTTTTGTGTTTCCATATGAATTTCGGAATCAGAGTCTCAATTTCTGCAAAAAAAAAAAAGCTAGCTGGATTTTGACTGTTGAATTTATAGATCAATTTGGAGACAACTGCCATCTTAACAACAGCTAATCTTCAGATCCATGAACATGGTATACCTGTTTGTAAGTTTAATTTTTCTCAACAGTGTTTTGTAGTTTTCATTGAACAGATTTTGCACATATTTTGTCAGATTTATCCCTATACCTCATATTTTTTATGCTCATGTAAGTGGTAATTTTAAATTTCAATTTCTAATTATCCATTGCTAGTATATAGACTATAGCTGAGTTTTGTATATTGAGCTTAGATCCTGCAACCATGCTGAACTCATTTTGTCAGTTCTGGTAGGTTTTTTGTTTTTTTGTTTTGGGGAGGGTTTTTTGGTGGATTTTTGGTGGGGTTTTTTTGGTGGATTTATTTTCCTATATAGATGATGTTATCTGTGAATAAAGACCATTTTATGAGGGGCTATCTCTAAGAAGGCTGTGTTCTAATAAACTCCATCCTCAGGCTGTTGGAAGGAAATAGAGGGACAATCCAGGATGAGAATGACACAAGGCTGCAAGTTATTCTCAGAGCAGCCGATCTGTAAATCTGATCGTTTTATTTAGGCTAATGTTAAAATGGATTCATATTCTATTAATCCTGGGAGACATCCTCAGCACAGATCACTTGATTATCTATACTCACTCGTTATGAACCCAGATATGGGCTAAGTAAAGGCAAAAATATCCAGCCTTAGGTTGGAAAATGTCAGAAAACCCTTTCCACAAAGCACCATCTCTTTTACTCCCACCTCCATGAAGCCTCCTTCTTGAACTCTGGGCCTTCCATCTTGTCCCCTCCAATCCATCTCCACAGAGATGGCATAAAAAAATGTAAATGATACCATTCTATGCCCTGCACATAGAATAAAATCCAAACTCTTCACCAAGGCATTAGCAGCCCTCCTGGCACTCCTTCCCCACCCCCACTAGTTAAGCTCATCCCCAGCCTTCTCTCTGCTATTAGCACTCTCTGTGCACCTCACCCCCTTCTTTGGAGGTCCATCTTGGCCCTTCCAACAGATACTCTCAGGGCATTCTATTTTTCCTGTGTGGCCCTTACTATCCTTGTCATTTGATTTACATTAAAGCAACGCAGTGAGGGCTGGGACCACGGTTAATGGTGTTTATCTCAATCTGTGAACGATGCCTGACAAATCATAGGCACTCAGTAAATGTTCTGAATGGCTACGAGAGCTCTTGTTAGCTGTATACAAGCCCATCCACTCCTCCCCCAGAGTCTTTGTGAATGACCTTTTAAGATATCATGGGTATTTGTCTTCCCTAAGAAAGGTGACTTAAAACTGTGGCTGGGTGTTGAAAGCTCCCCATGATTCTAAAAAAATAATAATAATAATTAGTGCTCGGCCCACATCCTAGCCCATTGAAATCCAAGTCTCTGGAGGTAGAATCCAGATAGTTGTACTTTTTAAAAAGCTTTCCTGGTGATACTGATGTACATCTAGGGTTGAAAACTGCTGGCACAGAAGGGAAGGCTGCTTTCGTTCAGCCAAGTGACTAAAACCCATGGATGGACTCACCCCGGAAGGGCCAACAGGCAAGATACATCCAGAACCTCACTTGGATCTCCTCCTGACTCAGCCTCCCATGAACGTGGCATCTCAGGGCTGTGCTCTGCCAGTTCCAGCAGAGGTGGAAGAAAGAAGGGAACTAGACCAGAGTGGAAAGCATTTTCAAACTTTATTTACAACTGTCACAGTGACAAAAAGTAGTTTGGAAAAAAAAAAAATGCTAGTTTCTCCCTGAGCCTCAAAAAAGAACAGATAGAAGTTACAGGAGGTTCATCTTACAACAGGCATTTTTACTGAAATACTATTTTTTTTTATATGATCAGTTAGAAATACACACAAGTTACTTAAAAAAAAAAAAAAAAAGAGGCCAGATAGGAGCTCAGCCACTTGTCCAGGAGTGGCTGGGTCCCTCCCACAGGCTCGCTGCTGCAGGTCCCGACTCGAGCTGCCAGCCCTTGGCCTGCTTGGACTCCAAAGGGTCATACAAAGGTGTCTAGCGACTGACAAAATAACAAGTCACCCCCATAAACACACATATACACGAAATAGATTTGTTATGCAGTTTACAAGCACGTTCCCATCACACGGCAAGACCAGGACAGATGAGAGGGACACAGAAACACAGGATTTTAAAAGGCAAGAGTCCATCCATGAAGGGAGGCAGGTGCAGGAGAAGAAATGCTGCTGCGAGGGCATGAGGAAGGAGGGAGGAGTCTGTGCAGCCAGAACAGGACCAGCGGGAGCAAGGGAGAGACGCCCTGGTGGAGCAGGCTGCAGGCCTCTCCCAGCCCCAAGGAGCTGGAAGAAGTTATTGCCATCGGTGTGTATAACACAAGCAGACAACACGGGTCGGGGGGGGGAGTGGAGGGGCGAGCGTCAGCTTCCCAGAACCAAATCCTGCCGCGATGTCAACCACACACCCTCATCCTGTCCCAGATCCCCCGAACCACACTAACCTTGAGGTATTAAATACAGCTCTATACACAAGTCCCAAACTGGGGTCAACCCAGACCCACGGGAGGGCTACCAGCGTGCCTCCATGGGCCCAGTTCAGCCTCCGGGAGGCTCTGGAGCTCAGCTGTCGGCTGCACACTTGTGCTGAAAGCTAGAGAAGGTTCCAAGAGTGTGTCCTGCAACCGGCTGCTCCAGATGGTTCTTAACTATAAGAAGCTCTAAGTCTGAGGCTAGCTTTCTCGTGCAACTGTGCCCTTGTAGGGGACAAGTGAGGGGCAGAGAGGGATGAGGACCAATACTCAGTGCTCCCTCACCATGCCATCCATCTACCTACGTCCAGAGCACAAGGAGAAACCAGGGGGATCTCATGACCCCTTCAGTTTCACACTTAGTCCCCAGGCTGCTGCATGAGAGCCCTGTTACCCCCATCAGATAATCCCAGATCTAGGACCTCCCTTAAAGCTCACTTTCCCAACAAGAAACAGAAAGAGTCTCCTCTTCTCTCCACTCAGCTCCCACCAGAAAAAGGGACCGGGAGCCCATGCGGGAGTGGGTACCACCGCGGGTCAGGCTGGGAGTCACCTCCGCCTGACTGCTCGGCCCAGGGGCTGCAGAGATGGTGCTAAGAAGAAGGAGGGCCGGCCTGGTACAGCCAGGGCTCTGTGCCTCTGCTCAGAACAGAGCAAGCCTGGGGGAGCAGGGGGGAGGGGTCTTCGTGTCCAGCGTCCACCTCAATGTCCCCCCCAGAGTGGGAAGTGCTCCCGTTCCTCCTAAAGGGCTGGGGGAGGGCAAAAGGATAAATCAGGAGAGAGAAGCTCAAGAGTGCTGCCTCTTAAGAAACCTCCAGAACCTGCCACAGCCGGAGCAGAGGCTGGAGGAGCAGGGAATCCTCCTTTCCCACGCTTGCCTCCAGCCGGCTTTGCAGACGCCGGTTTCTGCTGCTTTTCTTTCCCAGCCTCCTGTGAACAGACCAACATAGCTGACATAAAAGCAAAGGCTGGTGGTGGGCAGAGCTGGAGAGAGTGAGGAACGCGTCGTTTTCGATACCCCAGCAGCCACTGGCGGGCAACTTCCCAGCGGCCCTCCTCTGCTCAAGGCTTCCTTTCAAACGGGTATTTTATCTTCCTTCTCCTGTCTCCCATTGGTTCTCTTAACCTGAATGTTTCTTACTGGCGATGCACAACTCCCTACCCCCCTCCCCAGTCCCCCAGGGCCCCCTGGAATCCCGCCGCTGCCTCTAGCCTGCGCCGGTTCAGATACCCATCTCGAAGACGCACCACCTCCCTCCCCGCACCCCCCACCCCTGCTCTAAGCAGCTTCCTTTCTCAGAAGGCCTTGCAAATGGTCACAGAGGGCTCCACTGCCCAGCACATTTCAAAAAAAGAAAAGAAAAGAAAAGAAAACCAACTCGGTGATTTGCAGGTGCAAAACGGAAGCCATCATTGGACATTTTCAGAACGACTGTGGCTCACTTCCTTCTTCCATCACAATGGGAAAGAACACAGTTCAGGGACAGATGCCGTCTGGTGTGGCCCCCGAGGAGGTCGACAGGGACTCTATTGCTCCTTGTTGTCTTTCTCTGTCTCTTCACAGTTGTCCGGCTCATCCTCCTGGACCAAGAACTCCTCGGGGGGCCACCGGAGCTCCCCGCTCTCCACCTCGCCCTCCGTGGGCTCCACCACAATGGACGGCAGGCGGTCCTTGAGCTTGCAGCAGCGGTCAAAGTCCGACGGGTCGGGGAAGATCTAAAAGAAAAGCAGAGCGAGGCCCCATCACCTACAGTCCCCGAAAAGAGAAATCCCGTTCCTCTGCTGCACACACACGGGGAGGATTGAGCGGGAGCCAGGGAACACACACATTCTGCGGCCCAGGAAACCGGCCCCCAGCAGACTTTAATCCTGAAGCTGCAAGTTTCCAGGGCAGTGCCCCCAAATCTGTGGGGTGGCTCTGTTCGTAGCTTTTCTTGTCTTTTACTTGCAGATAAAAGAACTTAAAATCATGTCATCATAGTACACCGCAACTGCCTGCAGCCAGCACGTGACCCTGGCAGCCAAAAGCATGGCTGCAAATACCTTAGCACTGACACCCCCCACCCCTCAGGGTGACCATCAGTGCCTAGGAGGAGCCAGTTTCCAGGTGCCCTACATACATCGTTTTGAACCAGTACAATCGTGCTGAAAACACCTGCTGCTAATACTCTCTTAAAGACTCAGGTTTGAAGAAGGAGGTGGCCTAAACCAAACAGCCTGGAAATGAGTGGTAGAGGAATGGGATTCAAACCCAGGTCCGTTGAAGCCCGGTGCGCATGACCCGCTAACACCCCGCCCCTCACATAGATGGGTCCTGATCTCGCTGCGACTCTTAAGTCAAGGCCAAATCAGGGTTGATCAGGGACATGTGCTCGCATGGCCGCAGTCACAGGGAAGCCATGAACAGAATTTTTCAGCTGTGAACAGCTCTTGGCTCCTTGGCGGTTCTACCCCTGGAAGTCTTTTCAGAGTCCCGTCAGTGAGGCTGTTTTTTTTTAACGCCTACTGTGTGTACCGCCCAGCGCTGGGAGAAACCCCGCACCAGGCCATAAAATCAAGGGCCATGAGGGGATCTGAGGATCCCCTGCATACACACTGCCCTGTGGCTACAGCTGACCCAATTCTTGGCCCAGCAGCTTAAATACTTAATCCAATGGGCTGCTGGTCCCTTGCCATCTACAGCCCTCGGTGACAGACCCAAGAGCGGGGGAGAGGAGCCTCTGTCTGGGACACTGAGGCTCACAGGACACAGACATTGAGAGCCACGTGGCACCTTCAAGGCCATCTCTTCCAATGTCTCCATTTGGTAGATGAGGAAACCAATGGCAAACCAGGAGGTTTGCTCAAGGTCACAGAGCCTGTTAACAGCAAGAGAAAGGAAAGCAAAATCGGGAGTGGGGGGAGACAACATTTGCAAGTGAGCCTGGGCATTGCCTGAACCAGGCACCGATCAAGACAGGCCCCCAGCAATGGGCAAGCGTCCTGTATTCTCAGGAGGGAGAAGAAATGTCTCCTATAAACTCAGGCCTTCCCAGCTCCTGTGGTGCCCGATCTCCCTGCACCCCAACCCCCAGCAGTGCTGGCTCAGCCACAGACCACGCCACAGGCCACATCACAGGCCACATGGGGCTTTCGGGAGTCACGGGCCTCAACAAACCTCCCCAATCCCTGTAGACAAGTGATTATTAACCATTTATCCAATAAAGCCCTATTGCTGGGATTAAGCCTTAAGCCAGCTGCACAACCCAGCATCATTAAAGACTTAACAGGCTCATAAAAAGTATGGTAATGGCAGCCGGGAGGAAAATTAACCAGAGGAGGGGCTAGACGAGTTGGGGCAAAAGTAGACCCCCACTCCAGCCTTTCTCTTCCTGATGCAGCCGACCTTGTGGTTCTGCCCCGGATCTATGCTGGGCACACATATCTGATGCGCTGAGCAGGGAGAGGGTCAAGTTGTCTATTTGGCCTGTCCTCACTGCTCCTCACTGGACCAGGAGCCCCTCCATGGGGGTGAAACACAGGTGCCCTCCACGCACGAGCTTTGGGAGTGAGGAAGGGGAAACCCAGCCAGGGGAAAGCACACTACAGTTTGCAAAGCTCTTTCAGACCTCACCTCACATAGGCCTGACCATGCCTGAGGAGCCGTGAGATCCTGGGCTCTGAGGGACACATGGAAGGGCCAGGATTCAAACCTAGATCTGCTGTTTTCAGGGCCTCGGCCTTTTGAAAAGTGAATGGATGCCCATTTTACAGATTGAAAACTGACCAGGGAGGGTGGGCAAGACTTGGTGTCAACTGCCGTCCAGCTCAGGTGCCAGGATGACCTCTGGGCAGCTCAGCCTTTTAAAGATGAGCTTCCTGGTCTAGAAGATAAGATTCCTGGTCTAGAGAGTTGTTCTAAATCTTCCGGGCCTGCGACAGAGCTATGAAATGTCAAAAGGAGTTGGACACCTGGCTCAGCGCAGACCTTGGCCCCTGCCTCTACCCTCTGACCTACCTGCCTCTACCCTCTGACCCACCTGTGACGTCCCAGCAACCGGATTCTAATTATGATCGCCGGAGCCAAGGAAGAGCGAAAGGGACAAGACAGAGGGAGGCCAGCTGTAGGAAGATGAGAAGCATGGTGGGAGTGGAGAGCGTGTAATTTTGTTTTAGGCTGGGAATAGGTCTTTAACTAAAATTAGGGGGTTAGGATGTTAAAAAGATGATGGTGCTGACGGAAGAGAAGCCAGGCACATTTGTTGGGCAGAAGCTCAACCTTCACAATAATCCTATTAAGTATTGAGTAGTGTGAGCCAATTCTACAGAAGGGAAAATTGAAGCACAGAGAAAGCAAGCAACTTATTCAAGGCCACACAGCTAGGAAGTGGCTGAATGGGGACCTGCCCTCAGAGCTACAGGACTTCAGATGAGGTGCTCACTGGATAACACACTGCGCAGAGCTACAGACTCCAGGTCCTCACTGTGTCCTTGACATCACTTCCATAACCCCAGTCAAGTCCTCTCAACCGCCCGTGACTCAGTTTCTCCTTTTGAAAAGCAAAGCGACCTTCGCGTCTCACCAGATGGGTACAAATTCTTGGCAGACACAAAGATGAGAAAATGCTTTGAGGACATATGCTGAATTAAAATCGCAATGTCCTCTTTGGAACTGTATCAACAAGATGACAGTAAGTACGCATTCGGTAAGCAAGAGGTGGCAATTCTCACATGGTAATTAAAATAACTCCAAACAATGCCTTCCCTACCAGGAGCTGCACAATTAAGTCTCTTAAATCCTTGGGGGGAAGGCTGAGCATTGAATTTCTGATACTGCTCAGCTGCCAGAGAACTTTGCTCCCTGAATTGCTCAAAGCAGGTGCTGTTAAAAAAAAACAAAAAAACAAAAAAAAACGACAAAACAAAAAAACTCTTTTTTCCTTGACAAAGTCTGCTCCCTGAATTTTAAAAAAAGCACTCTAATATTCTCACCTTTCCATCAAAGATTTTAATTTTGTATCCAATAATACCAATTGATACCTCTGGAAACTGGAGCTCTCTCCCAAGACAAACAACATGCACCCGGAACCGATCAGCTTCTCATTTCCTCCCGTGAAGACAGAAAGCCTTGCAGAGTGTGGCTGAGTATTCTGCCGGCACAATCTTATCTTCAACAGCTGCTTAAGAGGCTGACCCTAAGGAGGTTGAGATTTTTCCACTAAGTCATGCTTTTTAATCATCTAGGCAGCAGAAAAATGAGAGGTTGCAATTGCAGTGTGACGGGGTAGGGAGGCAGTGGAAAAAAGGACTCAAGTCGGACTTGCCGAGCACATGACAGGTAGGGCTGGGGCGGCAGGCCAGACTGCCGTGCTTTCTGCCTGCAGGAGCTGGCAGGGAGTAACCAACTGCCCCCGGTCCAAAGAGAAACTGCTTCTGGTTAAACCTCTTACTCCAATGTGCCCCTTCTCTCTGCAGTGGGGAAGGGAAAGCAAAAAAAAAAAGAAGAAGAAGAAGAAGAAGGAGAAAAAAAAAAAATCCTTTTCTCTTCCCTCTGCAGCCAAGACTCCCCTCCAAGAGGTCCAGAAAGGAAGTGGAGAGGCTCTGAGAAGCATTTTCCACCCTAACCCCCACCGAGGGCAGGGCAGGTCTAGAAGCATCCATCCCCAGCTGTGGTTTTCTCAGGCCTACCCTGCCCTCCTTCTGCCAACACTGGATTCCACATCCAGCCACCCAGCTGTCCCATGCGGCTGCCAGGGCTGAGGGCTTGGATGAAACTCATGGACGCCCAGTTCCTTCCTTTACAAATGGAGTGAAGTCTCGAAGATCCCACACACCGTTCTGGCTGGGTCCTGCGTGACCCACTGCATGGGGACGGCAGGCACACAAACATGGCGCTCGTGAATCTTACAGAGGACATGTCTTTGGAGGCATCCTTGGCCAGGGGGCCTCTAACCCCAACAGGCCCTGACATTTTGGGAACTCACATGGATTCACTTGAAAAGTCAAGGGAGCTTTAGGACCTTCCATGAGAGAGAGATGGTCCATGAGATGGAACTGTGGCTGCCAATATACTGGCATTTCTGGCTGTGTGGATTAGAGCTGTCCACTAGAACTTTCTATGACAGTGGAAATGTTCTCTAGATGCACAAGCAGTAGCCAGTGGCCACAGATGGCTACTGAGCACTCAAAACAACAAAGTAAACTGTTAATTTTTTTCTCTAACTTTTATTAATATAAATTTATCTGATATACGTAAATACAAAATAAATTTAAGTGTAAATAGTTGCGTATGGCTAGTGGCCGCTGCATTGGGCAGTGCAAACAACAAATAGTTAAATATGAGGATCATGAAAAGAGGGTTGTCCAGAAAAACCATCGGGAGGTTTGGTCGATGGGCCCCCATGGGCAGTCTCATGGCAGAAAAAAAGTCGAGCTGGGGGGGTGAAGAATTAGTCAGAAACCTTTTTGCTTAAGTGTAAGAGCTGCTGGTCAGTCAGCTCCCATTTCACCCGTGGAGGGGGAATTGAAAGGTAATAGCAGATCTTCAAAGGCCTGAAATTTGGGGGCCTAGCTATCAACTGTCTGCCTCTAAGCCAGGTGACCTAACCCTCATTGCTTCTGCGGTGGGGAGAGAAGAGAGATGTCTGGCACCTGGGATGGAAAATGTGAGCAATTCTGGTTGAAGCGGCCCTCCCCTGAGTGCACATATCCCTCAGCCATCATCCCTGACAAACAACTCGAGCTGGCCACAAACTGGGCAGAGGGCTCAGCAAAGAGCTGAGAGATGCTAATAGGGAAAGCGGACACCAGCGGGAGCAGGAGATGAAAGGTGGCAAACTGGACACACAAAGGGCTCATTACCAGCTCTGCAAGCTGAGACCTCTGGAGCGTGGGCAGCTCGCTCCTCTTTGCCGGGCTCCAACAGAGGGATGAGGTGTACTGGGGTGGGGTAGAGAGGGGAGACGGGGCAGAGGGCCTGAGGTGGATAACCAGGCAGTCCCCAAGGCACTGAGAGGGACCTGCCTCTGCACACAAAACCATGCAGTGCGCCTCTCCCCTCTCTGATTCCAGAGGGGGAATAATCAACCTCACACCTGTGATGGAAACTTGCCACACCCACTGGTGGTAGACCAGGAGTCTGAAAGATAGGGCTTTTACTTTGCCCCCGTGTCTTATTATCTCCGTGACCTTGATCCAGTCATTTTAACTTCTCTGAGCCTCAGTTGCCTCCTGAGTGAAACAAGGAAGGGATTTCTACTTAATAGGATTGATTACATGTTCCTGCATGTTGAGTCCCAGCATAGGACCCAAAGGCTCGAAGCTGCAGTGGCCCATTTCCCTCCTATCTTCATCTACAGGTTGGAATTAATGTTAATTTCCACCTCATAGGGCTTTGGAGAGGATCCAACATAGGTATGTGTGAACATGTCCTATAAACTTTAAATTCCTAATGATGGCTCTCATTAAGTAACACTGGGGTCCCCAAGGAGAGTTAGAGTGAGGTCCCAATGGCTTGGACCAGGAGCAAGTAAGCAGCACTCCTGGGCTTGGGGTCAACAATTCTAGACCAGGTCCTTTGGAGAAATGGGTTTGACTTCATCACTTCTCTCCCGGTGTTTGTTTTTCCAGGGCATGGGTTAGGCCAAGCGGAACAAAAACCACTGTCTTGTCCAGATCCTGGTCTTCTGTAGAAGCTCCTGCGGCTAGCAATCTTTCTCTTATGCACCTCCACACCCCCGCCACCCCCCTCCAGCCCACTCCAGCAGTCTGCTGCCCGGGCCATCAGACCCCCTCCTGCCCCTCAGCTTCCCAAAGTCTGGGTTTCTTATTTTTCCTGCAGAACAACAATGGATTGGCTGTGTGTGTTTATTCCTTCCTAGGAGTGGCTGGTTTCTAACAATGGGTAGATCTCCACCAGCATCCTGCTCTGCCAAGGGAGCAGCGAATCCAAACGAAAGTCACCCTGCTGTTTGTCCCCTAACAACATGTGAAGGCAAGAAATATGCATGTTCTTCGAAATACTTGCCTCCTGCTATTTTACCTTCATCACCACCATCATCGCTATTTGCATTTTACTGACTTTTCAAAGTACAATGTGGTTAGTAAGAACAGAAAGAACCAGAGCAAACAGCAGAGGAGCTCCTAACTGGATTCGGGGAGGAAGAACAGTCTCATCTCCAGTTGGATGCAAGTTGCCTCATTTTCCATCCCTGACACTCTCATTCTGCTCAAATCGCCCTGGCCTGGGGCTTTGGAACATCCACCCTACCCTCTCCTACCCTTCTCCGGTGTCTCTAATCCTATGAGGAGACTTGAGGAGAGATTTAAGGCTTTGTAACAACTGTTGGATCTCCTTCCTTTGGATTAGAGATGCTTAAGCCTCCAGCCCTGAAACTTAAAAGAAAAGGAAATCCTCTAGATAAACACCATCCTTCATAAACATCTCTCAAACACACACCCATCCTGCAGGTCAAGAGTTCCAAATTCCAATTAATTAGCACTAATTGCTACTGATAACTCCGGGTCCAGTGAGCTGATGGGGATTTGGGAAGGTTAAAGAACATTTCTCAAAGTTCTCCAGGGCACAAAGAGAAAGAGTGCCATTATCTGGCATAGATGATTTCAAATACCCACATCCTATTGACTATATTATCATTGCCCTTTAGAAAGAAGACATGCCTCCCAATCACCTCTGGGCCCCTAGGGATGACAGATCCCTTTCTCCATCCTCCTCCATTAATACTGGCCAAATATCCCAAAGCCATACCTCCTCTCATTCAGAAAGCCCAAAATAGCACAGCCACCATTTCCAACCATTCTCTCATTCTTGGTTTTGGAGACAAAAATCTTGAACATTTGGCCTAGTCCCACAGACCTCCCGTCGTTGTCTGGAGTCCCCTTCCTGACCCCTAACCACGTGGCTTCCAAACACATCCCTGCATGGAAACAACCCTTTCAAGTCTCTGAGTACTTCCTTACAGCCCTGCCCCATGGCCTTTGCCTGGCTTTCACTCACCACCACCTCCGCAGCACCCCACCAGGCCATTCAGCCTGCTTCAGGCTTCACGGTCTCTCCTGATTCTTATGCCCCTGCCCTGGCTCATCTACCTTCATCTTCCCTGTGCCCTCCCTAGACTAGGTGTCATCCTAGGCTTCTCTTCAGACTCTGCTTCCTGGCTTCACCTGTCCATCACAGGCAGAGGATTTCCCAATCTATAGCTGCACTTCCCCCCTCCCACCTTCCATGAAACATCTCCACTTGGAAGACATCCATCATCTCCAACTCACCTTGTCCCAAAGTGGGGTCATCAGCTAATGGACCCATCTTCCTTTAAATTAAAAACTTTTTTTTCTTCCCAAACAGTAAGCCTTGCTTGAGAGTAGGCACTATAAGAGAGGTCTGGAGATTTTACTTGGTCAGAACTGAAGTACTGATGCTAGAACTCTGAAATGAACAAGGCTGTATTCCTAGAAGCTGTCTACACTAGCAGGGAGGCAATGGCCCTGTTGTCCTCTGATCAGACCTATTCTTTCTGTTTGGTCTAGAGCAGTGGTTCTCAAAGCTCAGATCCCAAGCTCCTTTCCTGGAAGGAGTGTCCACAGAGTTAAAATACTTTCTTAATAGTACGAAGATGTCATTTGCTTTTCTCCCTGTGTTGACACTGGCACTAATGGCATACAAAACACTGGGCGGGGGGGTGACCTGCTGACACCTTGGCAAGAATTAATGAATGCAACAGCAGCAAACTGCACCTGTAGTCATGATAGTCTTTACCACCTCACACTCACAATTAAAAAAAAAAAAGAAAAGAAAAGAAAAAAAGACCTAATATCCTTGATAAAGCAGTCAAAATGAATTTTTATTAAATAATGCCTCTTAAGTACATGTTGTTTTAGTACCGTATGTGATAAAATGGAAAGCCAGCAGATAGCACTCTGCTGCATCTCAAAGTACAATGGTCATCTCGAGAAAAAGCACTCATGTGATGCAGTTACCAGCTCAACTAGACACTTCCCCCATGGAACACCTTGTCTACTTGAAAACGTGACTGCCCGATAAACCATGGTTGTTTTGACTTGGGTGTTCGGGGGACATGTCCTCAAAAGTGAGCAAAACAAGCACGTCACTCTGTGGAAAATGACTAACAATATTTGTTCCCAATGATAAAAAATCAAGCCTTCAAGAATAAATCATATCAGCCACTGTAAACATGTTTGCTCCCTATTACTTGAAGGTTTTCTGATGAGACTGGTACAGACATGCATAAATGTGACTTTCTGATGTTTTAGGATGCAATGTGTCCATATTTGGAAGCTCTGTCTTACTCATCGAACATATATTTTCCAAATGATCAACACATCACATTACAAAACCAAAAGTGGGGAAAAGACCCATTCGAAGTGTCAGACAGACTGCTGCTGGATTTGAATGGAAGAGCACAAAAACCTCACTGATAAGGTTTCAGATTCCACGTTGCTGCTAGCCTTTCAGAAACCACCACTCGTTGAATTTTCATGAAACAGCGAAGAAAAAATACCTGAATAAGGCTATGAAGATATTTCTTCCTTTTCTTAACTTTTCTAACAGATTTTGCATGGCCCAGATTGTCTTCATTTACTTCAACCAACATGTATGGCAACAAATTGAATGCAGAAGCAGGTATGAGAGTCTAGCCATTTTCTATTAAGCCAGATATTAAACAGATTTGAAAAAAAAAAAAATGAAACAATGCCTTTCTTCTCACTAAACTTTGGTCTGGGTTTGGTTTTAAAAACATATTTATCTTTATTAAAAACCATTATTTATATTAACATGTAATGGTTTTACTGCTATTTTAAAGAGATTAAAACATGAAAATTTTAAACATTCTGTTTTAATATCAAAAGACATAGCCCACATAAACAAAGAACTCTGGGGGTCCTAAATAATTTTTAAGAATGTGAAAGGGGCTGAGATCAAAACATTTGAGAACTGCTGGCCTAGAGAAAAAAACAACCTCCAGAGTATGACCACATTAAGTTAAGGTTGAAGGAAGGTATGTTTTAAAACTGGAGAAGATTGGAGGGGAACACAAAGTTGCCTTCAAACAGCTGGAAGGCTGACATGAAGAAAAGAGCAGATTTTTTTTTAACTCCAGTGGGTGGAGCTAGGATCAGGACGGAGGATTTCACCTCATTACACAACATTCTAACAAAGGTGATAGAATCCACTCTCTTCCGTAGAGTTGGGGAAGTCAAGGCCAAGAGAAGTGATGTGAGTTTCCTGAGGTGACAGAGTTCTGTAGGAGCAAAGCCAAGATTAGAAACCAGTTATCTAGATTTGTAGCCCATCGTCCCCTGTGCTGTGATGTTCTGAAATGCCATCGCTGGTTATGTCCAAAGAACACCTAAGTGACCCAATACCACACTGCTGTCACGTGCACTCCCGCGTCTGAGCGGCTCTAGTGCCAGTTTGAGTCCACCTGCTTATCTACTCTCTGAAAGAATTTGGAAAAACTCTGTGTCCTTCCACATGTTCTTAAATTGACATCTAAAACTCCTGATATATTACAAACATGAACATTTTATTTTATTTTTCCTTTTTTAAAGATTTTATTTATTTATTCGACAGAGAGAGATCACAAGTAGGCAGAAAGGCAGGCAGAGAGAAAGAGGGAAGCAGCTTCCTGCTGAGCAGAGAGCCAGATGCGGGGCTCGATCCCAGGAACCCTGAGATCATGACCCGAGCCGAAGGCAGAGGCTTTAACCCACTGAGCCACCCAAGCGCCCACAAACATTAACATTTTAAAATGGAATTTTTATATCACTCTTTTAAATGTACCCAATGTCTCATAAATTCCAAAGTAACTTGGTATCAACCATCACCCATGAAAAAACTCATGAACAGGGCACCTGGGTGGCTCAATCGCTTAAGCATCTGCCATCACTTCAGGTCATAATCCCAGGGTCCTGGGATGGAGCCCCATGTCTGGCTCCCTGCTCCACAGGGAGTCTGCTTTTGCCTCTGCCTCTGCCCTTCCCTCCCCAACCCCCCTAACTCATGCATGCTCTCTCAAATAAATAAATACATAAATAAAATCTTTAAAAAGATAAAAAATAAACTCATAAACAAGCTCTAAAATCTTATTCTTTTCTCTGCTTGAAACTGTATCTCCATCCTTCTGTTCATTGGAATTTTAATATAAGTTTTTAGTCATTAGCTTTTTTCATACTCTCTGCAATTGACAGTCAGGTATACAAATCGACAGTTAATATTTTTATGTCAAATGACCGTAAGGCCTGTTAGTGACAACAAATCTGGATTGGCTCATAGCAGCTTTGTAACTGGTCAATAAACATACCGCAAGTAACTGTTCCACACAAAGGTAATCTTTTTTATTGGTTCCTTCATGTGATAGATCAGCGGGATTTGATGGACCTTCCTAGGCAGTAGCATTTTGAATGGCCCCTTTGTCTGATGACCTTCTGGTTTCTACACCCTGGGGAAAGTCACCTTAAAAGACTCAGGAGGGCAAGAAGCAGGTCTTTCTCTTATAAAGGGGGGTGGGGGGAAGGGCAAGCTTGACAAGAAAGTAGGTAAAGAACCTGGGGAAGCCCGGCTTCAGGAAAAGGGATTTTCGAACAGCAACACAGGGAGGCTGAAGATGTGGGACTAGGTTTCCCGAAAATGCTCTCTGCTGTCACATCCCTTCGAAAATTTCCATGAACCCCAGGGGCAGCTGTCCTCTGGTTTTAACACTTTGTTAAAACATCAAGTAGTATATACACGGAGCATTCTTAACAAGTAATTTGGCCTGAGGACCTCTGATCTCAGGCTGCCAAGGAAAACAGCCAGGAAAGATCCTAAGGCTTCAACTGCCACATCTGAGGGGCAAATGACCAAAGAATTACAGGAATCATGATTGAGTGTTAGCTGATCTTTAAGAATGCTTTCATCTAAAGGATACGAGAGTCGGAGAGAAGAAATGCCTTCATGATAACAATAGTGATGCCAGTCTCCGGAAGTTGGACACCATGGTAATTAACACCTACATGTCCACATACACAGGATGGCTCAATTATCTTACTTGTTTAAAACATATAAAAATGAAACTCTGTATCACTACATAGATGGAGAACGAGTATTACTTGTCATAAGCAGTAACCATAAAAATATACCGCCATTTCTAAAGTTTGCGTTAACACCTGAACGCACTTTGTAAACCACCAGGAATCTGCGGACCCTACTGGAACACTGGCTTGGGCTGCTTACTTGTTGCAAAGAACCTGAGGTTTGCACAGTTGTTAGGTAAAAGGCACCTGAGTTCTGGGCCCAAATGTTCTGTAATGCTCAGATCTGCTTCTAAGAGCCCAGTCCATCCTGGATTCCAGAGAAGCCATATTTCTAAACCATGACCATTCCATGAGCCACACGTGGCACCCCAGGAGAGCATGATGGTTTAGGAGACCATATTTGCATCTGTCCAAACTTCATGGGTCTCCAGGCAGAGATGATATCACTGGTCTTCCTCAAGGTCACTTGGTGTTCCATTGTCATTAACAGAATAAAGGAGACAAGTAGGGCAGTAGCCGATCCACATGTATCTGTAATCCAGAGTGTGTCATTATACCCAGGAAGGGACAAAAACATGATCACCCGCTATTTTGCAAGGCTGGCTAAGTGCTGCCTAAACATCATTAGTTGTTATCGTCTCTGCTCAAAATACACAAGGAACAAACTACAAGAAAATATACAACATCGCCTAAACACTCTGAAATAAACCAAACACCTTTCTGACTTTCGCCACAGAGCGCTTTCATGATCTCATCTCTATAGCTTTTATAACCCTGAAGTTCTAGGTGCTAGAGCTTTCCAGGTGAGAAGATTCTCTTCTGATAAATTCTTCTATTTGTTTTCTGTCTTTAAAGTAATATATAATCAAGAAGCTTAATGATGTTGAATCTCTTTGAATTAGTACTTCCAAGAATTTATCCCAAGGAAAGAAATCAGGTCTGTTCAGAGATTCATGTAAAATAATGTTCAGAGCAGTGTTCTCTGCAGGAACAAAATATTCCACAACCTAAAAATATTTGGCAGTAAGAAGTAGCATGTAACAAAACGAAATGCTTTTTTCCAAAGAAAAACAAATGGACAGAGTCACAAAATTATAGTAAGTGAAAAAAAATTTACTAGCGCATACACATATTTATCCCAATTTTATTTTTTTAAACATAAATGTACACAAAAATACTAGAAGGAAACATACCAAAATGTTTCAGTGACAGAAATATGGGTGGGTTTTTTGTATTTTAAATCCTTCTAAATTTCTAAAAGAAATCAGTATTATCTTTATAGTTATAACACACACCACTCACACACACAACTTTTGACTTAGAAACTGTCCCAAGACTCTACTCTGAGGAAAAGGTATCAACTATGGACAGACTGATATATAAAGTTATATATAAATCATCACATGATTTGTAAGAGGAAAAACAGAGATAATCTAAAAGTTTTCAACAACTGGAGAATGGGAAAAAGAATCATGTTTTAACTTTAGGATCTAATATTGTACAATTATTAAAAATTCTGGCTTTGAAGCATTTTTAAGATAAGTTGAAATGATGAGATGCTGAAGACTTCCATACTGGTAAGTAAAAAGAAAAAAGCAGAACGCAGCTCTGCAATTTTGGCTATGTGAAAATATTAAGGGCGCTGGAAAAGAAGGGAAAAGATGCTAAAATGTGAACAGCTGTGATTTGGGTAAGGTGAAATCATGGTAATTTAGAAAACAAAAAGGTTAAAGAAAATTAAAATTCTATTCTGGGCAGAGGTTATGAAGACATGGCCAGTGTCTTCATAGTTTGAGAAGTAAGCAGGAGAACAATAAAATACATACTCTGTCAGTGAAAATATGAAATTACTGGGAAAAGGAAGAGAAAATTTTCCTATCATCTCAGCACTCCAATCTAAAACAACCCCTATTAACATTCCACTAGCGGCCCTTTGGTCATAAGTGAGTGTGTGTGTGTACATGTGTGCACGTGTGTGCATGCGTGGGTGTTCGTGTGAGTGTCTACAAGTGTGTGTGTATGAGTCTGAGTCTTCAGCAGGCACCTGGGGCTCTGATCACAGACATCGGTGGCTGAGCTAGTGCTGCCCACACACCTTGGGCTAATAGTGACCTACTAAATCAGAGCTTGTATGCAGGTCTATGTCTGGAAAAAAAAACATTCGGGAATTTGGAAAGCCAAGGATGCTTCTGAAATCCAGGATGGACCAGTGTTCTACAAAGTAAAGGCAGGACCCAAGTTCAAGGTATTTATTATTAATTCTGTCTGAGAACCACCTTCAGATTCAAGTTAGGTTAAGGTCAGACCTAGAAGCCAACCACCTCTGAACTTAGATTTGTGAATGCCCTTCACGCTCAGGCCAATTCTACTTCGGGTGAGAGATCCAGAACCTTCCTTCCTGTTGGCTCCAATAATATTTGTGGCTGAGAAGCAAGCAGTCAATGCTGCTTCAGCTAAATGCTTGGGTGCCTCTTCTCTATAGTTTGCCTAAAAAAGGAGTTTCTGACAGTGCAGGGCCCTAATGCTAGCAGTCCGGGGGCCAAAGGAGCTCCCAAACTTCCCTTAAATATAAAATGCTAGCTGAACAATAGTCTGGAGAAACTTCTGGCAAATTAATTTTCTTCTAAGAAGATCTGTGCAGTAAGGGGCCTCCCCCAGCCAAGGAATGAAGCAGCAGACACGAGATCTGATTTGCTGATCAAGAATCCCCCTGGGGTGGGCACAGGGACAAGGGAAGGGTGGGGAGGCCACAGGTAGCAGAGGCGGTCCAGCGTCTCTGAGCTGGAAAGGAGGGAAGGCTTGACAACTCTGAAGCCCCATGTGAATGAGGGCCTGTCTTCATATCCTCCCAAGATCATTTCAGGACATTCACTAGATACCCAGGAATAGCTCTTGGCTCCGGTCACAAGATCCGCCACCCAAACGCATCCCTTTCCCCCATGGTACAATCCTCCTTTCTATTCAACTTCGAAGTCTGGGCCGATGTCAAGACGATGCTGATGCTTTAAAAATCTCTGCTGTGGTATGGCCGTGGGATGGCCTCGGTAGAGGGATAGCTCTGCGTGTGGGAAACGGACAGGGGAAGGGTCCAGTGGCCCGCTGCGAGCTCAGGACACGGGGGCGCAGGGACAGAGCAGTCTCAGACACCGCCCCTGGCTCCAGGCAGTGAGGATCGCGGCACCACTGGACAGGCGTCAGGCCTAACACAGGCCCTTTGAGAGAAGGCTGGGCTGCTCGGTTCTAGCGTGCAACACGTTGGCCGGGGAAGTGAAGAAAGCTTGTTCTCTCCCTGGCCATGCGACAGACTGTTGTGACCACAGCGTGTGAGCTGTTGGGGGTGCCGGGGGGCCCCCGGGGGGAGGGTGATTCCAGCCTCCTGCAGGCCCTCACCCCCTGGGGCATTCTAAAACAGTGAACACAATGTTCGTGTCAAGGCTTTGGGCCTAAGAAGGAAGGCACCGGGTCCCTCATACAAAGTAGAGCTGATCTGAACGAGGTAGGCACGGACTTAGAGGCCGCGTGTGTAGACACATGCCCACTCAGAAACGAGGCGCTCCTTGGGCTTTGGCCCCACGTGGCCCGAACTGCCTGTTTTGCCTCACCTCGTTATGAGTTGTACCAGGGAGGGAGCGGAGCGGACAGGGTGGGGAGAGGAGAAACAAAACTTGCTGCGATTCCAGTAACACATCGTGGCCACAGCTGGACGTGTCCTGCCAAGTGCTCAGCAATTTTAGCTTTATTTCCCTCCAGGGACAACAGAGGTTTTTCAAGTCTGATATTGTGGAAGATGATTTCCTAGTGACCATGGGGCTTCCATGAGGCCACGCAGCAGGGCCTCCCAAACTCTTGAGAACATGTGGGGTACCACCACTGGGCCTCACCAGGTGGTGGATGGGTTCCCCCCGGGAATGGCCTCCTGAGCAGGGCTTGTCCGGGAGGGAGGCAGGGATGACGAGGAGCTCAAACCTCTCTGAGCGCTGAACCCCGGCAGGAAGTTCGACCCGTCACGTATTTCAACACGTGCATTCGCACAGGTGGGAGCACCCGGGGGAGCCAGACTCGGGGGTCTTCCTAAAGAAAGGCTCCACACAGAGGGGGTTTCTAAACCGAGGCCCAACTTTAGAGATTTACCCAAGCCTATTCACTGAGACAGGACTTGCGCTTCTGATAAAGGGAGGCAGCAAGAGGGGGACGGGGGAGCCCACTGCTGTCGGGCCTTGCAGAGAGAGGAGATTGAGAGATCCCATCGGGGTGGGGGACAGCTCTCAGCCGGCCTAGTGCTCTACCCCCATCCTGAACGCCCAGCTCCGACTCAGGCTCTCAGACTGCAAGAAGCAAAGGATAGAGCTGTGGCAAGAGGTCAGCCCCCCCCACTCTCCCTCTTCCCTCTGGTGCAAAAGCCAGGCTATCCCTCCCTCCCGTCTTAGAAAGGGGAGGAAGCAGGGAAGTCCTGAGCTCTGCAGATCAAAGGCACAGGACACGGAAGGCTGCGGTGTGCGAAGAGCGAGCTCCTTCTCCGGTGCCTCCTCCCTGCCTTCCCAGAGGAGAGCCCGCTGCCTGTCGGACTGCGAGAGGGATGTCAGGGGGCAGGAGTACATGACCAAGAACAGCAGAGGGGATACAAGGAACAGCCAGTCAGACATGCCAGCTGATCAGAGAGGAATTTAAAGAGCCTAGAGAAGGACAGAGCTATCAGATCTCGGTCCAGATGCTAGAGAAGGGACAATTTTAAATGCAAACCTAGGAGACATACCTCTCTCTAGAACTTAGTGAGAATGGTAAGACTGCAGAAGGCTCAGTGTACTGTGCCGGGGGCAAGTCAGGGAGCAAGGCCAGATTGCCGAGAGCCCTTGGGTCCGGGCCGTGCCAGCATCTACAGACAAACGCTCAGGATCCTTCCCAACGCAGGACCCAGGCCAGATCAGCTGCAGCAGCAAAGGAGACCCCATCAGAGAGGCACTCCAAAATGCTACCCTCTTAGAGCCTCCGGAGCCAATGGAGGGCCCCACAAGGCAGCCGCTGACCTGCTTCCTTGAGTTGGGGTCAAGGAAGAAAGTGTCAGCAGGAGATGCTTTGGTGCCACAAGTGGGGGTACCGTGGGAGGCCCACGGATGCAGTGAGGGGAGGGAGCTGCCACCATCGGGGATCTAAATGTCCTCATGGGAACCCTCCCACTCAATCCAAGTGACCCGGCGACTCCCCACAGCCCACCCAGAATGTACTCAGACTTTCATGTAACTGTTTACTCACACCTCCAGCAAGGTGCCATAATCCATGCCTAGTGGGTGTGCAGACATGGAGTTCCCATACCGAGCTGACTCTCCAAGTAAATGCTAAGATGAAACCAGGCACTGGCTCTGTTGACTTTTATAGATGCTCACAAAACGACACTAACTCCCAAGCACGAAAGGTAGGGCTGACCCGAATTTTCCAGGGCATAAAGATATTTATCCAAAGCCGTGGTAGGCCTGAGTTGAACAGACCCTTTAAAAACCCTAAAGCAGAGGGGCGCTTGGGTAGCTCAGTGGGTTAAGCCTCTGCCTTCGGCTCAGGTCATGATCTTGGGGTCCTGGGATCAAGCCCCGCATCGGGCTCCCTGCTCAGCGGGGAGCCTGTATCTCCCTCTCTCTCTGCCTGCCTCTCTGCCTACTTGTGATCTCTCTGTCAAACAAATAAATAAAATCTTTAAAAAAAGAAAACAAAACAAAACCCTAAAGCAGAAGCAAAGATGGCCAGCTTTCAGATCATCAAACTCAACCTCACCAAAACAACCACCATTCACTTGGCACCTGTCAGGAAAGGCCTGGAACCAGCAGGCATCTTGGGCTGGGGAGGCTGATGGGCACAAAGAAGGAAAGAAGGCCTCCCCTGCCCTCAGAGCCTTGGGCAGGACCCGCACCCACAAAGGGCAGGGCGGCATTATTTCAGAACACAAATGCCACAGGTGTTGAACGAAGAAAGAGATCACATCTGGGGCAGAGAAATGAGGAAAGCTTCCTTCTTGGGTGGATCTGGAAGATGGGGGAATGACTGACAAAGTCCAGGGTGCCTATCCATTTTACGACCTTGTCTCAAGGTCAAATCACAAGCCTGAGGTTCTTTTTTATCTGCCAAGTTGGGATTGATGTCTCCTTCCCACTTTCAGTTCCTTGGAAAAGCAGGGCCTGGTGAAAGCCAGGTACTATTATTACTCTCGGGAAGGATGCCAAGAGCAGAGTTCTGAGATGTCCCTCCCCAGATCTGAGCCCAGCCCGAGCATGCACCGGGGATGGGCTTGGGCCCGCGCAATCCCGGCCAGTCCCCAGAGCTCCGGCGGGAATGTGTTTAATTGCGTGACACTGGCTCTGAGTGGGCCCAGAGGATATTGGTCATATAACAATCGTTGGATCAGCCGGCTGCAGAGCCCGGCCGCCGGCATAAACCGGGGCAAGCCAAGGGGTATCTGGGTGTGCAAGAAAATTAGATTAGAGATGGAGTTGCTCTCTTCCGGTCCTAATATTCTCTCAGGGCCCGGCCCCAGTCTGACCGGCCAAGCCTTCTCACAGCCATCTGCACCTGGACTGACCATGGCCTTGCGCCGCTGCCCCAGACTGCCTGTGTTCTGGGTATTGTGCCCATGTTGCTCTCCCCGGGAGCCCTGGGCCCTCCACCAAGCGCCCACCGCAGCACAGTGCAGACAGCAAGCACCCAGGACAAATGATGCTCTCCCCCTTTCTCTTCAGCAGGCAACCAGAAGACCTTTCTGAAATCTGGTGACAAGAGTGCTTTGAAGCTCCAGGTAAGGTATTTTGGAAGTGGACAGTAGCCCTCGCCCGGGCAGCAGGAACGGATTTCCCGAGGGGCCATGGGATGCAGATTCTTAGGCCAGCTCCACTAGGCGAGAGTTAGGGCCTTTTCCTCAGGTGGCATCATGACATCTTGGGAGCCTGGAGGCGATCCGATGGTCGCTGCTGCGACCCCAAGTCAGCCTCCCCCCACCAACTGCGGTCCGTTCCGCCCCCTTCACCTGTCCTGGCCCTCACTCTGGCAGGGTGGCCCAAAGGTGGAGACAACAGCACAGCAGGATGCGGCACCTTGATCCCGGGAAATGTTCAAAAGGAGAACACAGAAAGCACACACAAGCTATACTGAGACTGTGTTTGGAAGCATTCTGTGATGGAACGCTAAAACCCAGAACTGAGAGAAAACCTTACCTGTAACCACAAAGAGATTCAGTCTGATTCAGTGGCTTGGAAACTGGTATCCAAAAACACCCTCACTGGTGGGCCAGGAAACTTCTACCCTCCCACAGGCTCTGGGGCCTTCGATGGTCTCTCTCAGACCCACTCTGGGGGCGGAGGGTAGAAAAGCAACCAGGAAAGGGTATTCCCCCCCGCTTCCCTCATCTCCTCAGGCCACACGAATACTTCTTTCCAGCCAGCCAAAGGGGCTCAGCCAGACCCTGACACCGAACAGAGGGGCCTTCCTGAGCCTCCCCATCTGAGCTGACTCTGCTGTCACCTACCAAGTTACCTCACACGATCTCAGCTCTCGCCTCAGCTCTCTGATCAACCCTCCCCCATCACACACCCACAGCTCTCTATTTGTTTCTTCCTTTACAAAATAAATGCCCTGGAATGGTTCTACAGAAGGACTAGCCAGAGCCAGTCTAGATTCTAAGCAGGAACCAGCTCGAGGTCCTGACCCATGACATACCGGAAGAGCAAGGCTTTGCAGTTTGGGACTACAACAGTCTGAGCCTGTTTCTTCGTCTGTTAAACAAAGCAAGAACTCCCACCGCAGAGCTCTGATCGAGAGTAAATGAGCACCATCTGTAAAGTGCCTGGCTCACGGCAGACACTCAGTATCTGCTGAATGGGCCCATGACACTCCACTCATCTTCCCCAGGCCAAGCACCGTTTGCACACAATTTCCCTAGCTCCAAGGTCTTCCCTTAAAAATAGACTCTTTCCCCTCCCACATGTAAGAACCTCGGGACTCTCCTTGGAAATATGAACAGTTCACGTCCCCAGAGACAATAAGGTGCCATTGTAGCTAGCTGGGGGCAGCAGGCGAGCGCACCGCAGGTGAGGAAGAGCACCGTTTTAAGAGTCTGAAGGTCACACTGAGGGCACTTTTTGAGGTCCTCCTGTATTTTGGATCCATCACGTAGGACGATGTCTAATCTAGACGCCAGAAATCACACCCCTGAGACAGCTTGCCTCTGGGGAAAGGGCTCAATTCTACGTACTCTGAACATTAACTCTGTGGGCCTCAGTGGGTCAGCCATCACCTGAGGAAGAAAGCAGCATTCCACTCCACCAAATCACCTCTCCCCATAAGCTACCCTTCGAGGTGATGTTTCTAGTGCCCAAGGCACGGCTGTGAAGGGAAGCGCTGGTCTGGACTGACTGCTTAAATCACATCTGCCCCCCTTGCTGCTGCCAGTGTGAGAGGCCACAGCAGCCAGGATGATGAATGAGTGACATCGGCTCACGCCTGCCGAACCCTGACTGTGTCCCAGGCACCGTGAATGCCTTCCACACAGCATCTCCTCAGGTTGAATCTTTACCACCATCCTCTGAGGTAATGACTACGGTTGCCCCATTTTACAGACAAAGAAACTGAGGCTCACTGGCATGAAGGGAGTTTCCCAAGGTCGCACAGCTGTTCCAGGTGGCACTGGGATGCAGAACCACATCTGCCTCCAGCCCCAGCAAAAGTCAGCAGGCTCTGAAGTGCCGGAAGGACCCCGGGATGGACTCACCTGATAGGAAAGGCCGTCCTTTCGGGGGCTGAGGCCCATCTCCTCCATGGATGGGGTGTTCATCATCACTTCAGTCATCTCAGCGGATCTCAGATAGTCGGGGCTGCCAAGAAACCCAGACCAAAAGTCAACAAGCACGCGCACTTTCACATTCCTATCCTTGGTGCTTTCTGCTGTTAGATCAGGGGACTGTCTGGAGGCAGGATGAGAGGTGTTCAAAACAGAACTCACAGAAAAACAAGCTCACACCCTGAGGAAGTGCCTTGTAAGCCAGGGCATCAGGGCTCTCGGCCTCCCCAACAAAGCCCTGAAACCGCTTGGAAACCTCTCTGGCAAACCTCTCTTCCCTCCTCTCCTATACAAGTCCCCACTGGCACAGAGAGACTCTGGATTTTCTTTTAAGTGACAGAACTAGAAAAAACCGAAACAGTAGGTAGCTGAGTCCATCTGTCTATATTAAAACCAATTCAACCCGTCTCTAGGGGAACTACATATTATTATTACATAATGATAATAAGTCCGTCTCAGGGAAACCAAGTCCAATAATGCTGCCTTCCCAAATTCCTCTCTCTCTCTCTCTCTCTCTCTGGTGTTCATTTTTGCAAAATGTCCCGCTTAAAGCCCCAAGGGGTCAGCTTTCTGCAAGCTTCACATCTGCCATCCAAACCCCTTCTCTAGGCTGGCCACAGCAGCTGCAAGCTAGCAGCCTGAAAAACATCCCCTGGATTAAAAGCCTTAAGGATGCCCAGACTCTGATTGCAAAGGAAATTTCCAGAGGGGCCAAGCTGGCCCACCAATGGCTGACATGTGAAAGTGCTTTGTACTCTGTAAGCAGGATACAAATGTTCCATTATCCTCACACAAACCACGGGCACAGACAGGGTCCCGAATGCATAATGCCAAATAGTACATACCAAAGTCAGTGTACTCCCTACACAACACCCAGTATTTTCACCATCATGCCTTTACACATAGTTACCAAAAAAGAAGAAAAATGTGGGCAAGGCTTTAGGCAGACTGCATCTAAGGAAACAGGGGTTTCCTTGGATTCTTCTTCATTTCATGCTTACTACACAGAGTAGAAACAGCACTGGATTTGGAAACAGAAGCATTAGGTCTGGTGCAAGCTCTGCCATTCAAGAGCTGTGTGATCTTGAACAAGTAATATAACCTCTCTGAGCCACAGGTGCCCTGTTTCTTACCATAACGCTAATAATGCATGTATCAGTTATGTTAAATGGCTAATCTCGGGTGAAAAACCATGGCAAGCTATTAAGTGCTAACCAACTATAAAATAATTCCCAATTATTTTCTTTCCCTTATTTTCTCAAGGGATAGTAACTCTGATGGGCCCTAACACCCACCTTGGCAAGTCTGGGGTGGCCACCGGCACAAGGCCTCCAGTAGCCTTCCAAGTCTTACCCCACATGGCACCTGGCTGCTCACACGCCAGGGAGGTGGGAGGGGAGGGGCGCCCCCAAGGAGGGGGTACGCAAGCCTCACGGGTGGGGGAATTTTTACTTTGTTCTGAGAGTTCATTTCTCTAAACAGAGCCAAGGTGGGGGAGGAGAGACAGATGCTGGGCTTCCGGCAAGGGTTAGCGTCAGGAAGGGAGGGCGGTGGGAAGGGGACTCCAAAGGCAAGATTGACCCCGGTCATAGAAAGGCTGCCGCCGACCCCCAAAGAAACGGGCCAGAAGTGCGCCCAGAGGCTCTCGCCCGGTTCTTCGCCTGGTGTAGGGGCGCTCGCTCCTCGCTCCGGGCTGTGGCGCGGGCCCCAAAAGTTGAAGCGAGACGCATGAACTTTCCGGTTCCTGGGCTGAGCAGGACAGCGCGGAGCTGGAACCTGCAGGTTCCGCCCGCCGCGCCAGCACCTGAGGGCGCCCTCCGGAGCCGCCAGTGCTCCCCCCAGCCGCTCCTCCTCTTCCCGGGCGCAGGAAGGAAGCGGCAGCCGGCGCGGCCCCGGGCCTCGCTCCGCAACGAGCGCGGCGCCCGCGGCGCATCCCTCCCGGCCCGGATCCCGCGTCGGCGCGAACCTCCCCCGCCCCTGGCCCGGCCCGGGATTCTTCCACCCCGGCCGGCGAGGGCGGCTCCCCGGCCCCAGCCCGGGCCCCCACAAAGGCGCATCGGGTTTTGAAGAGGAATGAAATAGAGAGGGTGCGGCGTGTGCTTCTGCTGCTGCTTGTGGCTTTAACCGGGTTCCGTGTGGGGAGAGCTTTTTTCCCCCACCTCTCGACGCTCTGCAAAAGCCTCCGCTGCACCAGCTCAGCCCCGCTGCCGCCGGCCTCGACGCCGAGACTTGCGTGCAAACAAAAAGAAAAAGGGGAGGGGCCGGGGGATAGCTGGAGCCCCCTGCGCCAGTCGGGGCGCGTGCCTCCTGCAGCCCTCTGCATTGGGGGTTTTATTAGCGGCATTCAGGCTTGATCCCAGGTTCTCCCCCCGCCTGCCGACCTCACCACCAGCACATACACACCCTCCCAGCCGTCACTTAAGTGAGGGCTTCGAGTTCACTCCCTTTGTCTGGATGCTCTCGGCACCACCTCCCCCCACCCCCACCTTTGCAACCTTGACGTTGACTCCTGCACGGGCTAGGGCGGCGGGTGGGTGCCGGCGCCCGCGCCGCCTGCTGCCCTCGCACCCGAGTCCGCAGGAGCGGGCGCCCGGACCCCGCAGCCATGGCCGCGAGACGGATGCCCGCCGAGGGCGCAGGGTACTCACCAGTGAATGGGGAAATATACAGACATGAAGTCCTAGGGGAGGCTGACCCACGCCCTTGTGATTTAAAAACGGTCACCGCGTCCCGAGTAAGGATGTCAGGGGCGCAGACAGGCGCGGCAGGCGGCGGGGTGCGGGCACTAGGCGTTCACCGGTCCGCCTTCCGGAGACAACCCCACTGCCAGGGCGTCTGCAGCGCACACGGAGCTCTCGGTTCTCCACCGAGCTCGCGGCCCCACAAAGAGCCGGGGAAGCTGTATTTATAGGGGCGGGGGCGGGGCTCGGGCCCGGGAGGCCCCGCCCCCCTCTCGCCCACTCCTGGAATAACGTCACCAAAATCATGAATGGCTTCAGCGCTCACAGCTCCTGCAGGCGGCGGCTCGGGGGCGCGCTCGGCTCAGCTCCCCGAAGGCCGTGGTTTGCTTCCAACCGGGCTCCCTCCCCAAGACTCACACACGCAGACACGCGCGTGGATACACGCGAGCGCGCGCACACACACGCACGCATCAGTTCAATGTCAGCGCCGCTTCCTGGCGACAAACCCTCCCGCGCCCGCGGCCTGCTCCTTCCACACACCCCCTGGGCACCCGGGGCGGAGGATCGTAGGCTTGAAGAGGGCACGGGACCCGCTCCGGACGTGACCGCTCGGCGGCCGCGCTGCGCGGTAGGAGGGCGCCATCCCTCGACCCTGAATGCCAGACGCCGGCGCCCTCCTTTGCACCCTCTCGCCGTCCCCGACTCATAACTCGGGACCCCTCTTCAGAGTTCATCCCCCAAACCAGGCCCGAGGCGCGTCCCTTCCATCTCCAGCAAGCTGTGTGAGAATAGGAGCATCGCTAAAAAAGAGGCGGTGGGAAGGAGGGAGGGAGCGCGAAGCCGGGGAGACCGAGTACCCGTGGGGATCGCGTTAGCTTGCAAGGGGCTGGTCTGCAGCCCGCGGATCCGTGGAGGGTTTTATTTGTGTGTGAAAGGATGTGGTATCGTCGAAGGGTTTTTCCACTGGACACCTACACAACGGCGGCACGGGGCAGTGGGTGCGGGTGGGCACCCCAACCAGCCTTGACTCGGGATCTGAAACAAAGAGCTTGGGCCAAACCCCTCCCACACTGCCCAGGAATTACAACTCCAGGGTCTGTCCTGGTGGTCAGGCTTCGCAGCCCCCAGAGCCAGGCTGGGAGTCTGCCCCTCTGTGGCGGGAGCGCGTTGCTTCACACCTCTGCTTCAAAAACTCCTGTAAAATGGCTTTATAACCCTGATCTATGTGTGTACTGGGGATTGAGGAAGTGTGTGTGTGCAGGAGAGGAAGGGGGAGCTTTCAAAAACTTGGCAAAATTAAATGGGCTTTGGAGTCAATCATCTCTTTGAAAGGTAGTGAATGTCTTGAATCCATATATAGGCTTAAAAGTGGAAACACATAAGCAGAACTGGGGTGAGGAGTGATAGGATTCATGGTGATGTTGGTTGAACAGGGGCAGGACCATGAGGAGGCCCTCATAATTTTCATGAGCCCTCCCAAGCTAACCCAAATAAAAATAACCACGAGGATTAAATAAAAACAACCTTGCTATTTTTGGTCATTCGTACATGTCCTGCCTGAGTAATAAACAGTGTACTTCCTATGAAAACACAGCTCCAAGACAACCCCTCACTCTCTGATCCCCCCCCCAAGTTGTTCCTTCCAACCAGAGAAATTCAGGAGCTTCTGCTCACCCCCACCCCACCGCATAACATAAATGAGAAATTGATTCATGCTTCCAAGTGCCACCTCCATGGTGTTCCTCGGGGAGATGGTGAACTGATGGGGGCACCAAGGCTCCTGTGGACCTGTGCTAAGGGGAGATGCTCCAGTACGGGATTACTGCTAACAGGGTTGTTTGTGCCTTTTGCAAGGGGGGAGAAGTTCTCAAAAGGCTGGTTGGGACATATAGTCATCTAGGGAGTCAAAGGAGATGCCCGTGCTCGGAGAGCTGGTTTACACACTGTGGATTTCCAGGGACTAACGTCGGCCCTGGGAGAGCAGGGTTCCTGTCTTCTGCCATTTCTCCCCAGTAGCAATCCCTGGCAAGGCCTGGGATGAAAAACTGACTCACCATTTTCATATACCAATAGCCCCACCCCCCAGTTACATATTGATGATTACTGCTTGCGAAACTTTCTAGACTCAGAAAGCTATCCTCTACCCCTGCAACACACACACCCTTAAAATGGCCTCATTTTGAAGAGGGTGGGATGTAAGGTCTCCACCAGCAGATGTCTGGGCTCCTGAAAAATCCCCTGCACTGGAGAATCTTGGGGTAACTCCCTGATGCCTTTTTTTTTTTTTTAAGATTTTATGTATTTACTTGACAGAGAGAGACAGCAAGAGAGGGAATACAAGCAGGGTGACTGGGAGAGGGAGAAGCAGGCTGTCCGCTGAGCAGGCAGCCCGATGTGGGACTCCATCCATAGACCCTGAGGTCATGACTGGAGCCGAAGACAGACGCTTAACAACTGAGTCACCCAGGTGCCCCCTGATGCCTGCTCTTGAGGAAACTTTATATTAATGGCCATTTTAACTGAAATTTACTTCTTGTCAATAAGTTGGAGTGGAAAGCAAGCCTTAGGTTAGAACCTCAAATGTACTCTTTGTTTTCTGAAACCATGGCGACACATTCATTCATATGAAAATAGGGGAGGCACGGGACTAAACTTTGATGTCACTATAACAACTATGCCATTTCTCAATCATAATACTTGATGTAGTGCCTGGCCGTTTTCAAAGCATTTTCATGATCTCGGCTTTCAAAAGAATGTAATAAGAGTCCCATAGCACAATATGTGGTCCCTGGCCCAGAGTGTGCAAACAGAGTCTGAAATAAATTAGGGCACTTGCCGGAGATCACGCAGCTACATGCTACATGGCTCTGATCATACCTGTAAAGACACAGGGTATTTAAACATGCAGACTGACCACGGCTTCCCAAATATCCTATGAGATAGGTTTCTATTCCTATTGCTTTCAAATAAAGAAACAGAAACACCACTGAATGAAGTGAACATAGAGCCCCAGAACCTTAGAGCTGAAAGAGACTTTCCAAATCACCGAATCCAGTCTCCTCATTTTACAGGTGAGAAGACACCTAAGAGATTAAATGGCACCTCCAAGGTCACCAGGCTATTAAATGGTGTAGGTGGAACCTGAACGTGGGCCTTCAGACCACTGGTCAAATGTTCTTTCCACTACAGTGCTATGCCTCTGCCAAGAAGTCAGCAGCGAAAGTCAAACTCAAGATCTGGACTCTCCGAACCCTGTCAGCCCACCACTGGGGATTTCCTGAGCACCTACTGTGTACCGCTCAGGGAACTAAACAGCCCTCCGCACCTCTCCCTCTGCCGCCTTTGCTTCAGGGACTCAAGGGTCGAATTGCAATTCTGCTTCAACAAAAATCCAAGTGTAATCAGAACCGCCTTGCTTTCCAACATCGCCTAAATCCAGTTTCCCAGCTCCTTTTCTCTTGCACCTAAAATAAGAATTAAAAAAAGAATAAAGGTACTCAGTTACCCGTGGCATCCCTGTGCAGGTATGCAGGCCATGTAGCTAATTATTCATTGAGTAAAAAAGTCTCCATCTAAATTCCTTTGCAGTGTATTTCCATGCTTAATCTCCCTCCTGCCTTTCAAAAAGACAGCATTCCTTTTAACCTGCCTAGCAGTGGTGACGTCGGTGCTGTGTTCAGCTCCAAGGGACTTCACAAAGTAGCTGTTGCCTAAGGTGCGCTTGCATCTGCTAGCATGTTTACCCCTCATGATGACTTTAAGACATAGGCACTATTGTCCCATTTGTCAGATGGAGAGAGGTTCTGAGAGATTGAGTAACTGGGCCAGGGCCACATAGTTCTCGAATGGCTGAGCCAGAATTTGACTCTGGGTCTTTGTTCTAAAGCCTCTGTTTTCCCCACAGTCCTAGGCTTATCCCAGCCCTTGTGCCTTTATTTGTTTTAACAGATCAACTACAAGCTGAATATAAAATGTTAGCTCCAGGGGCACCTGGGTGGCTCTGTCAGTTAAGCATCCAACTCTTGATTTGGTTCAGGTCATGATCTCAGGGTTGTGAGATTGAGCCCCTTCTCATCCCCCCCATGCCATCATCATTGTTGCCATCGTCATCGCCATCATCACCATCATCATCGTCGTCAAGGGGGTGTCCGTGCTCAGCAGGGAGCCTGCTTCTCTCCCTCTCCCTGCTCACTCTCTCTCTTTCAAATAAATAAGTGTTTTGCTTTGTTTTGTTTTTTAATGTTAGTTCCAATAGCAGAGACCAGAACTACTGGAGTCCACCCAATGGGGTAGGGCTGGCAGAATAAATACATTTCCCACCCTGGGAATCTGGGAGCTTCTTAAAGATATCAGTCAAAGTCTTGGGGTTTAAAAAAAAAAACATGAGTAGAAGAAAGGGAGTTTCTAGCCAATTTTTTCAAGGAAACTCATTTGAGTACATAAGAAATCTGAAAGGCAAGAATGTGTGTGGGTTGATGTGAGGATGAAATGAGAGAGTGTTATGAAAACACTTGGTAAGCTGGAAAGCACTGAGCAGACGCGGGGCTTGTTTTTAAGGTGTTTTGGGGGGAAAGATGGGGTTCAGCAGAGCTGATTGTATCTGCTTTGGTTTTTCACTCAGTTAAGCCATGGACCGCCCCCATTTTCCCCTGGAGTCCCTTGACTGAAGTTTCCAGCGCTGGGTGGGGGAGGGGGAGTGCCAGACATGAGAGGCAAGTAGCAGAGCTCTGCCCAGTGGGTGCTCCCAGTGTCCCCACATCACCCCTCACCCCCTACGAGTTCGTCTTTGGTGCCTCACAGCAAGTGTCCACCTGGGTTCTGGACACAAGGCCAATGCCCGTTCATGGGCTGCTTTCTCACATCAGCCATCAGGTGACTAGTCCTCACACAAAACCACCCAACCTACCAGGCAAAATCCTCTAGCCTTTGACTTACTTTGCTGTGAGTTCTCAGGCCCGTTGCATGACTTCTCTGTGCTGCAGACTCCTAAAGCAATAAAGGAGGCAAGAGGAATCTTTTGAGTTCTCAGAACACTCAGAAGGCTAAGAGAAATTTCTTCTATCAATACTCAAGGGGAAGTGCTTTGCATCCTCCCATCCAGGCTCTGAGACCCGACAGAAAGCCTGTGGGCACTCTTGCCCTGTACCGTCTTAGGAGGGGCCTCCTTCTTTCCACCCAGAACCTCCTCACCACGCAAAGAAGCCTGCTATCTGGCAGCCCACAGACTCTTGCCTTCCCAAATATCAAAGAGATTCAGCCCTGGCTTTTTCTTTATTTCTATCAAGGGGCTTTTGAACCAAAGGGATCTTGTGAGAAAGAAAACTCTACGGAATCTTTGGGGTCCAGGCTCTTGAAAGAAAACACCCAAACTGGAACCAGTTCAAGGCTCTCGTGTCCAATTAAGGAAATACTCACATTCCTATCCTAGCTCCCGCTCCGGCATGCTTTCTCTCTTTCCACATCTACACAGGAATGCATGTTAACAGCCAGAAGAGAGGTTCCTATCACCAGGACCCGTATCATATAGCACGGGGCTCCTCGGGGTGGGCTCCAGCCGGCTGACACCTTCCCTGAGTTAGACAAAGAACATGCACCACGCAACAATCCAAATTCCCTTCATACCTCTCTGGCTCCCCCTCCCCCCCCCCCGCCCCTATTTCACCCACAGCCCAGGACCAGAGGAACTCGGTCATACCTGTGGGTTATGAAAAAAGAGGAAAACACAATAGTTTCTTGTGAAGAAGGGCACTTTCAGTTTTCTTTTCAAGTATACAGGATGTCGCCCTGCTTCCTCCAGGGGCAGCTGCGTCCCTCCTGGTTTCATCCCCAGGGCTCCGAGGAGGAGGAGTGTGCCAGGGAGCAGCTCCTTCAGAGGGCCTCTGCCAACTGTAACCCGAGCTCACACCAGCTCGCTGGAGTCCCAGGTGTGCTTCACACCCACACAGTGCCCGGCCCTGGGATCAGATGGCTGGGTCCATATTACACTTTCCTGCCCTTTCAGCAACAATCCCACCAGGTCCTGGGAAGCTACTATGGACCCGACTGGGGTGGCTCCCAAGAAATAGCCTGAGGGGAACTTGAGCTCTCCTAAATCCATCACCCCCAAAGCCATCCCAAAAAAACACACCCCAAGTGATATAACCCTGTGTCTACCAGGACAACACAGCTTTAGGATAAATTCCCCAAACCGCTTTAGTGATCCTTTATGCAATACTAAGGCTGAGTAAAAATGGCACACGTGCTGTGCGTACAAGTTTTGCATATGAGTTTGCACATAAGATCTCTCACCTCTGGGGGCCTGGGTGGTTCAGTGTTTAAGCATCTGCCTTTGGCTCAGGTTATGATCCCACCGACCTGGGATCCAGCCCGGCCTCGGTCTCTCTGCTCCGTGGGAAGCCAACTTCTCCCTCTCCCACTCCCCCTGCTTGTGTTCTCTCTCTGTGTGTGTCTCTCTCTGTCAAATAAATAAAATCTTAAAAAAAAAAAAAAAGACCCCTTGTCTCTGGGATGCCTGGGTGGCTCTGTGGGTTAAGTCTTTGGCTCAGATAATGATCCCGGGATCCTGGGATAGAGCCCCATACTGGGCTCCTTGCTCAGTAGGGACCCTGCTTCTCCTGCCTGCTGCTCCCCCTGATTTTGCTCTCTCTCTCTGAAAATAAATAAATAAAATCGTAAAAAAACAAAACAAAACAAAACAAACCCTTACCTCTCCCTTTCCTACCAGATGTGCTCTCCTTAATTCCTTGTATAATGAAATCAACTGGTGCCTGGGTGGCTCAGTGGGTTAAGCCTCTGCCTTCAGCTGAGGTCATGATTCCTAGGATCCAGCCCCATTGGCTCTCTGCTCAGCAGGGGGCCTGCTTCCCCCACCCCCTTCCCCTCTGTCTGCCTCTCTGCTTACTTGTGATCTCTCTCTGTCAAATAAATAAATAAAATATTTAAAAAATAATAAAGAAATCAAGGGCTGCTTCTGGTGCTTGGCATGGGGTACATCACAGAGGAGACTGGGAGGACCAGACGCCAGCCCCTTCTAAGACCATAGGATAACCACTGCAGTACAAACATGTGACCTTGGGGAGTGGCGTGATTACTTTTGTCTCGGGAAGAAGGGTGCTGACTACCAGAATACAGTAGCTCCATAAAGGTAAGGGCTGAGTCTGTTTTGTTTACCGCTGGACTTCATCAGCTGGAGGACTGCCTCGTACATAGTGGGCCCTCGGGAAACATTTGCTGAAGGACTGAATGAATGAATGAATGGATGGTATCAAGAAAAGCTAAAGAGAAAAGACACCATCGAGCAGGCCTCAAAGGATGGGTAGAAGCCAGAGAAAGCCAGTCCTTAGGACAAGAACAGCAAAAGCAAAGGCACTGGGGTGAGAAAGTGCCAGGGTTGTGCTGGGAATGAGGAGTGAGCAGAAGAATCTTGATCCTGGGAGGGAGCGTGGGAGCTCCCCGCCACCCAAGTCCAAGTTTGCATGTGAACAGAACGCCTGTTTGTTAGCAAAGGTCCTTGAACTCTGCAGAACGGATTGTGCACAGAATTTCTAGCAGAAAAAAAAAGTCGGTCACTTCTGTCCACCAGAGCCATCCAGTCGCCCTCATCTCTTCATTATTTGAGTGAATATCAACATTTCTTTTCCAGTTAGGTGGCGCCCGAGCAGAAGTGTGAAGTAGGTCAAATTGAGTTGATGTGAACTGCGTCTTCTGAGACTTCCCCTTTCCACTCCCTCTCCTTTCACACCTCTCTCTGGCCCGCCCACTGATCTGAAGAAACCCGGGCTCCCTTCATCACAGCCTTGCAAGCTCCAAAGCCACGCTTTGCTTTCCCATGCGAGAGTCCATCCTTCCTCTTCCAAATCCCACGCAGCTGCTAGACAAGCACACTTGATCTGATGCATAAATTCACACTACGGTGAGAGAGACAAGCTCGCGATACACCCGTGGCCTCTATCGAACGATGACATTTCAGGCCGGGTAAGTGGGTGAGAAGAATGAGCTCTGTGGTCACAGGGGTGATGATGGTTGGTGGCAGAAATCTGAGGGGAAACCAGGCCATGGTAAGACAGAGCAAAAAGTGAACCCCCCAGAAGGGTTGGGGTAGCTGCAACCAGTGGGCCTGCCTTCTGGAGGGATCTGATTGGAATCCTTGCCCCCAGCTGCAATCTGGCCACAGCCCTCCAGTGGATTAAGTCCACTAATCAATGAGGCGGGGGGAAAGTCTCAGCAGACCCTTTTCACTAAGAAGGTACAGAGTTTTAGGGGTGCCTGCGTGGCTCAGGGGGTTAAAGCCTCTGCCTTCGGATCAGGTCATGATCCCAGAGTCCTGGGATTGAGCCCTGCATTGGGCTCTCTGCTCAGTGGGGAGCCTGCTTCCTCTTCTCTCTCTGCCTGCTTCTCTGCCTACTTGCACTCTCTCTCAGTCAAATAAGTAAATAAACTCTAAAAAAAGAAAAAAACAAACAAACAAACAAACAGACTGAAGGGGACTCCTCTGAGTGGGCCCAGGGCCCGGGTGCACCTGTCCAGGCCCAGGCCAGGCCCAGCAGCCCAGGTGCGCCCCGGGAAAGAGGTCTTGCCCCAGCCTGAGCCTCGGACAAGCCCTGACAGTGAGAAAGACCATATGCCTTTTCACAGGCTTAATGAGGCCCTCAGGGCACAGAGGCTCCCACCCAGGGCTTCTAAGGCTCAGGAGCAGATGGAGTGGTACAATATAGCTTCAGGCAGGAGCGTGGTCAGCTCCTGGGGGCAGTGGGGTGGCTGGAGCCTGCAGCACTGCAGAACCTTGCCCTGTCCTCCCGAACTGCCCTCTGAGTGGGCCCCTGTCTCCTACCTTTTCATCCAGGCCTCCTCTTACAAACAAAACCCAGACCGGTGGAAGGAGATTCACCTGAGGCTGCTGTCTAGCTTTATGCTTTAGTGTCTCTGATGTTATTAATGAAAAAAGCTAGCATCCTGTGCGCTTGAATCTTTCTGGAGGTTGGGGGAGTTCCTTGCTCTGGCCACCTGCTCATCAGAATTTTGGAGTGGTTGGGGAGGGTGCCAATGGGAACTTCGGCTCACTTTCCTTCCAGTTCCACCCCAGCGAGGGTCCCCTTCACACATACTCCCCAGGATTATTCTCATTTTTATTGCCTTCATCTGCAGGACATAATCTTCCACAATGCTTATGCATTTCTCAATTTGTAAAGAAGAAAATATAGGGGTGCCTGGGTGGCTCTGTTGGTTAAGAAGAAGAAAATAAAAAATTAATGAATTACACTCCAGATTATGATTTTGTCTGACATCCTTAACAAGAGAATGAACAGGTCTCTTGGCTTCACTCTACTCATCTGTAAAATGGGCCTGATGTTCCCTGGCCTCAGCTCACTTCACAGTAAGGATGCAAGAGGGGCAAGCACTCTGCTTCCTTGGCAGACAAGTGCGGTATTAAATTATCCTCCACGGGATCTGCTTGAAAATGAATAGCTCAAAGAAGGGAAAGTGAAACTCACAGCAATTACTTTGTTTTGTTGCTTGTTAACAGGAAAATACAGCAAGAGTAGCAAGCCTCTCTTGGTTTCTGAGAAAGCCAGGCCAAGCCAGTTCTCTTAGAAGAGAAGGATGCCAGGTCTAATAGTTGACATCCCATCTCTCCCTCTTTCCAGCACTTTCTCACAGTATCTGCACTGATTCTCGCACCTGCCAACACCCTAGCTAGAAGCACACAGGTGTGCAGCCATGGCTTAGCTGTGGCAGCCCAGGGAGGTTATACCAGACTCCTCCAGGCAGGTCTAGGTCTCCCACATGCACAGCTGCCCGTCTACACACCGGGGCGCGGGCATTTTAAAGCAATTTGTATTACAGAGTATTTCTCTATCCCCTGGAGTCGAGTGCCAGCAAATCGCCCAACGCTTCTGTTCTTGGGACTCTACACGCCTGCACACGCACATGTGCTTAGCCGCAAGCGACGTCTCCGCTGCTGAATGAGCGCTCAGTCTTCGGAGTCCAAGGTAAGGAAATAACGCGGATCCGAATCCATACGGAAGCAGAAACTTCTCATCCGATTCACCTTGTTTTACCACCTTTGTTTTTATTGGGGCATTTGTCTCAAGCAGCAACGAACACCCCCCACCCAGTGCCCGGGGGGGTGGAGGGGAAGCAGGTGTAGGGGACTGGGGTGATTCCTGCACGTCCAGCATTCCCTTCCTCCTTCAGAGCAATGACGGGGAGCAGAGGGGGGCATCCCAGGGGTAGGAGCCTGCACCGGGATAGCCATCTGACAGTCAGAATGGAGGGGCGAACTGGAGAGGGAGGTCTGCAGGGGGCTGCGGTGGTGGCCCAAGCGGGAGGCAGCGCTGAGCCTAGCCCAGACGCAGGTGGTGGCAGGAGGCGGGGCAGAGGCGGAGCCTCCCGAAGTCAGTACTTGCTTGGCTATGAGAGCAGAGGAGAAAGGCAACTGGAGAAGCCTTGGATGTCTTGAGCCGGGACTGCAAAACTGGCACCACCTGCTGGAAAGCCAAGTGCAGAGGAGCTGGTCTGGGGGGAAGGGAGTCCTGCCTTTTAGGGAGCGGGGCTCCCACGGGAGGACATCCCCGAGTTGTAGCTTTGTCCACACGTGCTGTCCTAGCGACCAGGCCGGTTGTTTCTCTCACTCTTGGGTCCGTGATGGCTCAGGTTTCAGTTCTGAAGGTCAGGTGCCTGGCCACTCTGGGGGTGCCTGGATGCCGTGGCGGATGGGTTCTTCAGAGGCAGATGTGGCAACAGGGTTTGGGACCAACACCCAGGAATGGCAGGAAAAGCGGGAGCGGGCCCAGAAGGAAGTCTCATGGAGAGGCAGGCTCCACCAATCTTGGCCAGTCCTACCGGGAGCTGGGGAGCAAATCTTACCTGTTGGAGTGGACAAAATTCCAGGGTCTGCCTTTCCTGGCTCTGCTGGGCCCACCGTGTGAGCTGTCCTGGGAAAGGACATGGTCTTGGAAGAGGTGGCTTTTTGGCTGGTGCCAACCCGAAAGGAGCTGATGGCTAGAGGCCATCTCCCGACCCCACTACCACAGCTGGGCAGTGGGTCCTCCTGTGACAGGGGATCCAGGTGGCGCATTTCTCTCTCTACCACAGACCTAAAGCTTGCAACTCTGCGTTATGGCCTCTCTTCACATTGTCATGCATTGCAGAGGGCGGCAGCTTGGGGAATCCTCTGGGAGGGACACATGGAACGCTAGCCCATGCCCCCCATTTTGCAGGCCACAGAACTGAGGTGCTGAGAGAGGAATTGCCTTTCCTCAGCTCTGATAGTCAGTGAGTGAACTCAGGACGAGCACTTGGTCTGGTCCTCCGGTCCCTTGGCTTGTGCTTGTCCCAAGAAAGGAGACTGCTCTGTGCCCAGAGGCTCATTGCAGGAAGACCATTACTCCCAGTCTGTGGGTGGTCTGCATGTTGTGACCGCAGTTTGCCCATCCGTGTCAGCAGGTTGGCTGGGAGCACAAGGGGCTCACTCCCCAAAGTCCTGAGTGAGGATGACACCAGGCCTGGGGGAAGGACTAAGTTCAGATTTCCAGAGAGGCAGGGCCCAGAGGGCCCAAGAAGACCGCCCTTCAGGGTGTCAAAGCAGTGCCCATAGAGTAGTGTGGGGGATGAGCTTTAGGACTTCCCCCTTAAGGTATCAGAGGACTTCTGATTCTCCCCTATGGGGAGCCTCAGTACCAGGAATGGACTGGATATGCACATGTCCCTGAAGCTTCTGCTTCTTTCTTGTACCTCGTGGGTGCAGGGAGCGCCGGGGGATTTAGGTTAGGGAGTCACAACTTGATTTGAAGACACCTTAGCCCAAGTATATGGGACCTTATGGTATATGGGAAAGTGTACCCCCATTAGATCCTCTTTTCTCTTAATCTTCCTCCCCCTCGTATGCTCTCGTATTTTTTTTAACTTTGCTCTATTTTACGTAATGTCTGTAAACTCCCTCAGATGCTTCCTAGAATGATCTTATAGGTAAACAACTGGGATGTATAAGCCGGGATGGCTCCCCCGGAGGGTCTGAACCTGGCCCTCCCCACCCCGCAGTGCACATCGCTGTCCCATCTCTGAACCACTCTGGGTGAGGTTTTAATGCTGATGGTGTCCCCACCTATTGAGGGACCACCCCGACTCCAGTCTCCCACAGGTCCGCAGGGGGGCGTCTCTCGTTCCCCAGGCCACGCCCCAGAGTGGGGTGGCTGCCACACTCAGTGAGATCCGGACATGATGCAAGTTCATGGCTGGAGGCAGTCTGGGTTTCGCAAGAGCACATCACAGTTCTTCGAGGCATTTAAAGATCTCCGGGTCAGTCGGTCCAGTTATAATTGCCTTCGCTTTGGTGTTCCCACAAGCTGGGGCAGTTTTGTCTTCCGAATGGCCCTAAGAGGCATTCTTTCCAAGCTGACGCATCAAAGCATCTGCTCTAGGTATGAAGAGTTTCAAATGGCACGTCCTGTGGGTGAAGACGTCAGCGCCAGAGGGATGGAAAACGAGGCTTGTCCACCTTTCTGAACAGCTGCCTCGATCGAGGCCAGGAATTACGGGGCCCCATGTTGATTCTAGGGTTCCTGAGTTCCTATGCTTGGCCCTGATGATTCCGTACAAAAGGCATTGCTCATTCTCGGGGATCAAGAGGGCAAATGGGCACGGGCACAGTCACCCTGCCCGTCTGCAAGCTGCTTATCAGCCGTTGGCCTTGGCTTATTTCAGATCACTGGGAAGGGGAAGGAAGGTAGGAATGAAATCTCTTGGCAATGACACATACATCACATGAATTAACCTCCCTTAGCCTCTAGTTCCTTGCCCATCAAGGAGAGGGCAGGCGTAATATCCCCCACCTTGCAGAGCTGGTGTAGCAAGGAAGAGCTAGATGGCAGAAAACACCTGTACAGCACTTGACAGAGTCAAGACACAGCTCCTCAAATGGCTACTATTTCGACTGTGTAGCAGGCCCACAGTCATCTGAACGTGGAGCCTGTTCACTCAGCGTGGTCGGTGGGCCAGCACCGACAGGCAGCACCCCTTCCCCCTCAAGCTTGTTAGAAATGCGATTTCTAATGAGACCCCCCCCCAGGTGACCATATATGCATTACAGTTGGAGAATCATGGAATTCAGGGACATCAATGCTACCTTTGAATCTGATGGCTTTGATGGCATTTCTCTTGGCAACCGCCAGAGTCAGTAATGAGTCCGTCAATCAAATCGAGGCAATAATTACCTACCATGGTCTGCACCCCCACCCCCACTCCCCTGCCCCCCCACCCTGGGCCAGTCTGGCTCTGGGGCTCTGGCCAGGCCGCTGCTCTGCTCACCCCGTTCACCTGCCTCCTGCGGTCACCTGTGCGGTGGCCAAGGCTCGGGGGAGATGAGGGCTCCTTGTTTACCGGGCAAGCTCAGATAAGGTTTCTCACAGCCCCACCTGAGCGTCAGTGCCAAGGTAAACTTGCTCTCCAGAACTGCTCCCTGACTGGAAAATGTGTCAGTCTATTTACTTCTCACTCCCACTGGAAAAAAGGTTGGGTGGGGGGCAGGGAGTGGTTGGCCATGATATCATTCTTTCCACAGAACTTCTCAAAGGCATCGCCTTTCACGGTGACTTCCAGGCCGCACTTGCCTTTCGCTGCGCCTCGAGGAACAGAGCTGGCCAGGAGCACAAGCTTCTCTTCCTTCTCCCCTGCCCTCTGCCCTCTCTCCTCCCCCACCTCTCTCTGGGGTCTTGCAAGCAGCCCTGGAAAGGAACCTGGAAGCCAACAGGTGGGGGAGAGAGTTTTCCTAGCATTTCTTGCAGAGGTGACCGGCCTCTGGGGACGGGGGTGGGGGGGGCTGCTAGGGATGGAGGGCAGGTGCTGGCTCGAAGGGGCCAGGAAAGGGACTTCCTGGGGGCAAGACTGGTGTTTTCTGACACATCAGAGAACTGGGAACAAAGAGCAAAACCAGTTTTCTCAAAGCCCTACAAAGAGTCAGCAACAGTTGGGGGCCGCTGTGTTCATCACAGTTCTTGTTTCTGCTTCTCTGGAGAAGAGCTAAGACTTTCTGACTGGGTTTCGGGTGCCCCCCCCCCCCAGCTGAGAGACACTGCAGGCTAGCGTACAGCAGGGAGGGAAGCTGGACTCGGTCAGGGAGGGCGAGCCCATCACTCACTCCTCTTAGCAAGATCTCCTGCAGGTCAATGTTGCTTCCATCTTGGGTCTGGGGTACTTACAAGAAAATAAGAATTAGGGGCGCCTGGGTAGCTCAGTGGGTTAAAGCCTCTGCCTTCGGCTCAGGTCATGATCCCAGGGTCCTGGGATGGAGCCCCGCATCGGGTTCTCTGCTTAGCAGGGAGCCTGCTTCCTCCTCTCTCTCTGCCTGCCTCTCTGCCTACTTGTGATCTCTGTCAAATAAATAAATAAAATCTTAAAAAAAAAAAAAGAAAAGAAAAATTAATAAAACAAGAGCAGGGCCTTGCACAGACCAGTACGGATAACGTGTTATGGACTGAGGAATAGGATTAACCCAGTCCAAATGAAGAACTTTTAAAATTTTATTTGTAATTTTTCAATACGCAGATAAGATCAGAGACTAATAATACAGGGAACCCCTGTGGACAAACTTCCCAGCTGTATCCGTCAGGAAAGACTCGGCTGTGCTGTGCTAACGAACATCCCCAAATCTCCATGACTGAGAGCAACAAAGTTCATGTGTTACCCATCCACCTGTCCCCCACGGGCTGCCTGGAGACATCGTGTCTGCTCAGGGACTGGGGAAGAGAGAAGGTTTGACTCGGCACAGCCATGTTGGCCAAAGCTTTGGTCAGAACCAGAAGTCACTTCCACTCCAGTCCACTGACTAGAGTAAGTCTCTAGGCCACCCCTAACTTCAGAGTGGACGGGAAATGCAATCCTACCATGGGCCTGGGAGGCAGAGAGCCAGCTACATTCGGTGGGCTGTGCTAATGATGGCCGCATCAGCTACAGCAAATATTAGCATATTGTCTTATTTGCTTCAGGTCTTTCTACTTCAGAGAAAGTAAATATTAGAGATACAATGGATTTCCCCTCTGTACTCCTCTCCAGCCCATCTCCTCCCTCACTTCCCAGAGCTAAGCACTGTTTTGAATTCAGTGTTAGTCCTCTTCATGCATGTTTTTATATTTTTTATGATTTTTATTGCATTTTTATGTATCCATAGCATTATAAAGTATTACTTATTACTCCCTGCCAGCTTTTAAGCTACATACGTGTCTATATACAGTATCAGAATCTTAATGCTGTGTTCCTTTCTCCCTTAGCATTATAATTGTGAGATTTTTATCTATGTCAACACATGCTGTACTGTACTCCTTTGTAGAACTATAATACGATTCAGCTATCCATTTTCTTGTTGACGGACATTTAGGTGGTTTCCAAGCTACAGCAAACATCTTAGTATACGTCTCCTTGTGCCCACGTACAAGACTAGATGCCTAGAAGCAGAACTTCTGGACATGACCACCTACGACTTTACTAGCTATTGCCAAATTGCTCTCCAAAGTACTTGTACCAACTTACAATCCCACTAGGAGGGAGTGCGTTTCCATGATTTAACAGCTCTGCCAACACTTGGCATTGGCTGACTTAAATTTTTGCTGATCTAATAGGTGTGAATGATATTTTACTGTTGCTTTGTTTGTATTTCTTTGCTTAATAGTGGAAGCAAGCATCTTTTTGTATTTCTATTGACCTTCTGGGGTTCCTTTTCTACAAATTATCTACAAATTGATAGTTGATATTCTTTCCCATTTCTTCCCAAGTGCTGTTTATCTTTTTCTAATTAATTTGAGGGATTTCTGTACGTGTTACACTCATTGCATGTATCTTCTCTCAGGCTATTGCTTGTTTTTCACTTTGTCATTATAGCCTTTGGTTATGGAGAAGTTAATTTTTATGAAGTCAAAATTATCGATTTTTTTATGTTCTCTTTTTTGTTGGTTTGCTTTCTTAAAGAGAAATTATTCTTTATGTTAAGATCACAAAGAGTTTTTCTGGGGGCTCCTGGGTGGCTCAGTCATTGGGTGTCTGCCTTCGGCTTGGGTCATGATCCCAGGGTCTTGGGATCAAGCCCCGCATCAGGCTCTCTGCTCCCAGGGAAGCCTGCTTCTCCCTCTCCCACTCCCCCTGTTTGTGTTCCCTCTCTTGCTGTCTTTCTCTCTCTGTCAAATAAATAAATAAAATCTTTAAAGAAAAGAAAAAAAATGAATATTTCTGTATTTTCACTCTGTGCTTTGAAGTCTTGCTTTTTATTTTTAGTTCTTTAATCTACGAAGAGTTGATCTAAGGGAGAAGTCTAATTCTGTATTTTCCATATGGATAGTCATTTCTAGGATTCATTTATTAAATAAATTACCCTCTCCCCACACATTGTAATATCATCTCTGCTTGGTATTGTTTCCAAACCTGGGTGGGCCCGTGGCTAGGCTTTCCATTCTGTTCCAAGATTTATCCTTTTGCCCAAACTCTGTTGTCTTCATTACGAAGTATTTTGATAATAAATCTTGATATCTGGTAGGGCAAGTTCTTCCACGTTCTACTTTTTCAAAATTGTTTCTCAGTTATTCTTGGCCCTTTGCTCTTCCAAATCCATTTTGAGAAATCAATTTCTTCCAAATCAGATTGTCTAGTTCCAAACAAAACAAAACAAAACACCCTGTTAGGCTTCAAATAAAATTCTGTTGATGAATTTGACAACTTTATGATTTGGAGTGTTCCTCTTCATATTCTTTTATATGGCATGTGCTTATGATTTCGCAGCCCTCAGTAGACCCTCATTTCCTCCTCTGCTCCCCTCTCCAACCCTTCTGACCTTGACCTTCAAACACTGCTTACTTCCTGTTTCTTATTGTGGCTTCAGTATCTTTACTTCCAATACTCGCCTCTTTCAAAGGTCTCCTAATTCTTCTTTTCAGTATGCAACAGGTAAAACCCAGACACACAGTACAATGATAAGGGGGAAGAGGAGGGGTTCTCATAGTCTCCTGGGAGGAGATGTGAGAGTATAATTACCTATGAAGGGGTGCACGGTAATCTTTTCTGAACTTCAGGAGGTAGCATGGGTAGTCGTTAAGAGGCCAGACTGCTAAGTTTGAATCCTAGCTCTATCATTTACTGATTCTGATCTTGGGCATATTACTTAGTATCTCTGTGCCTCAGTTGTCCCTTCTGTCATGTAGGAGTAAAAGTATTAATTATGTCATTATATCATTATGGGAAATAAACAAGTTAATGTATTTAAAGAACTTGGGACAATACCTTGTATACTGTGTGTCATCTATTACTGTCATTACTAAGATAGGATTTCCCAAACACATTGGAAAAATATGACTAGATGGAATGTTCAAACTAGATGATGTTGGAGTAATTCATTAATCTTAACACGGAAGGAAGAAGTTTTGCTGGTTTTCATTGTATCTTCTCAGTAAGCTGAGAAACCTTAACTGAAGGTTTAATCATTAGTGATCCTCAGTGGTGCTAGTTCAGTGTTAACTATGTCATAAAGTTCATGGAATAAATGAGTTGAGGGTTGGATGGTGTCCAAGATAATCCAATCCAATTTCCCACCTCATACCTGAAGCTGCTTCAAATAAAGCTATACAAAAGGAAGACTTTTATGAAAGATCAGAAAAGTGGGAATATTGAAAGGACATCAAACCAACTTAAAAAGTAAAAAAGAGGAGATGGTAGAAAATCACATGAATCGATAAAGTTTCAAAGGTTGATCAGAGTGGCCATTAAGAGAAGCCCAAAGTGAAATGGTGTTGTTTAAGAGCTGATAGCCTAGGTAGAGGAGAGCCTGTCTTATCCAGAAAAATGTCTGTGCCTTGGAAACCAAGGGGGCCTTTTTCTATATTACTGCCTATGTGGGCTATTTGAGGGGTTTGGAAGATGTCCTTCCCCCACCCTGACACCAGGCTCCAGGCGACCTGACATTTCCCACCACTGGTACACATTTTGGGTTAAGACTTTGGGTACTCTATTGAAATATGTATTTCTTCTAATATGTAGATAGAGAGAGCACTCATGAGAAGTAAACTCATAACAGCTAGGAGACCCTTAGACTGAATTCCTTAGCATAGGCCTAGCTGAGAACAGGGTCCTAAGGTACAAATGCAGCGAAGGAAGTTCTGCTGGGCAGAGAGGAAGGGAAAGGCTCAGAGTGTGGGACCCTCTTACAAGCAGGGGAGACCAGAATGGGAACTCAATGAAACCAAAGAAGGGGAGGGTGAAGGGGGAGGAGTGGGGAAATACAGTACAAAGTTGTGGTTGAGCATGTGGGAGGGGAGAGCAAAGAGTGGGCGGAATCACCAGCCTAGAGCTGCTGCTCCATCTGGATGGAAGCTGGCTCTGGCTCCTGGAAGTCTCTTCCCAATGATCTGGAGAGACACAGACCTGTGGGGAGTCATGGCCACCTCTAAGGAAGCAGGATTTAAATCTAGGACTCCACATCACCATGGGGTAATCTCCCTTCAGAACTCAGACCCAAGGGCTAGAGGTTCTTAGGTACACTGTGATGTGTCCCTGATGAGAGTGGCACCTTGTTACACTTGACCCTTCACACTTACAGAGCACTTGAACTTCTCTTTTGCTGCTCTATACACCCTTACAAGCTGGACAAGGCAATGTCATCATCCCCACGTTATAAAAGAGAAAACCGAGGTTCAAAGAGCAGGACAACTTGCCATACGTCTCATAGCTGGACAGGAAAAAGTCAGGCCAGCTTCACCTTGGGATCCCTACCACTGCCAGAACAGAGCTTGAAGTCAGAACCAGTTTGGATACAGCAGTCACTATCTCAGAGCATGGCTGGGCCAGGCTGGCTGTCCCAGGTGCTTATTCCCACAGGGTTGGATCTGCTAAAGGGGCTGCCCCCCCCCAAGAGGTCGTGCCTCCTGGTGTGGTAGGCACACAGTATTGTCATGAAGCTTGGTTGCTACCCTGACCTGATAGCACATCATGCTCTGAATGTATGGTCTCTCCACTCCTCCATTCTCTTCATTCATTCATTCATTCATTTGCCACACAGTGGGCACTGATGAACTAGAAATACAAAAATCGGACTCTGTCATTGCCTTTCCCAGTATGGGGGAGCAAGGGCAACAGAATGTTGACTCTTTTCAGAGAGGGAGGATACTGCAGTGATTAGGATCACAGACTTTGGAGCTAGAATGGGAAAATAAATTATGGCGAGCAGATATACTTGAAGACATAATTACAGAGACTTTCTTAGAAATAAAGAAAATATAAAACTTCAGACTGAAATGATATAGTGTTAAACAAGATAAATGAAAAACGAGCTCATGCCTGGACATGTTGTAGTGAAATTTAAGAACACTAATGACAGAGAGAAAATTCTCAAAACATCTATAAAGAAAAAAAGTAGATCAGCTAAAAAGGAAAAAGAATTGGATTACCTGGATGGTTCAGGTGGTTGAGCATCTGACTCTCGCCTTTGGCTCAGGTTGCAATCTCAAGGTGGTGGGATCGAGCCCCAAGTGAGGCTCTCCGCTCAGTGTGGAGTCTGCTTGGGACTCTCTCTCCCTCTCCCTCTGCTCCCCCACCCCACCAAAGTAAACAAATAAATCTGTAAAAAAAATATAATATAATAATAATAAATAAAAAGGAAAAAGAATCAGCATGACATGAAACCCCAATAACAGAACTGGACACAAGACAATGAAGTAATATTTTAAAGTGTTGATGGAAAAAGATTTCAAATCTAGAATTTTATATCCAGCTAAAATACCACTTAAATGTAAGTAAAATAAAAATAGTATTAGTTATATAAGCCCTTTTTATTAGTTATATAAACCCCCTTTTCAAAAATTCTTGGAGCTAATTTTTTAGTGCAGGAAGGGAGCTAGAAAAAAGCTCCAGAATAAACCCAAAGAAGAAGAAGGAGAGAAGAAGTAGAGGAGGAGGAGAGGAAGAAGAACAAGAAAAAGAAGATGGAGGAGGAGGAGGAGAATAGGAAGGAAGAGAGAAAGGAGAAAGAGAGAGGGGGAGGGAGGGTAGGAAGAAAACATATAGGTAAGGTCAAAAATCAGAGAAATGGACTGCAGCAACAAGAAGACATTAAACCAGCTAGTGTTTTGAAAAGATTATAAAATATACAAATACATGAAAAAATTAATGAGGGAAAGAAAGAGAAAATGTAAACATAGGTGGGGCGACTGGGTGGCTCAGTGGGTTAAAGCCTCTGCCTTTGGCTCAGGTCATTATCCCAGGGTCCTGGGATCAAGCCCCACATCTGGCTCTCTGCTTAGCAGGGAGCCTGCTTCCTCCTCTCTCACTCTCTGCCTGCCTCTCTGCCTACTTGTGATCTCTGTCTGTCAAATAAATAAATAAAATCTTAAAAAAAAAAAAAGAAAGAATTGCTTTAAAAAAAAAAAAAAGAAAATGTAAACACGGAATAAACACTGAAAAAACCACAAACACAACAGAAAACTTTAGACTAACAGTATTATGAGAAATTGTAATTAGGAGACAATAAAATTGATGTAATTTTGGCAAAATGTGATTTCCAAAATTAGAATAAGAATAAATAGCACACAGAGTTGAAAGGACTCAGTTAAGAATTACAACACAAAGACCTCCCACTTCCTGAAAAGCCCTAGGCATAGATGGTTTTACAGAAAAGTTCCACCCACTTCTAAGGAAAAAATAATCACATGAGATATATAAATTGTTCTAGAAACTAGAAATTGGTTTCTCCTTTGTTATAAGACTGGTGTAACCTTTATTACAAAGTCAGATAAGGATTATAAAAACACGCAAAAAAACTACCAGACTATTTCATACTTGAATCTAGATATGAAAACTATAAATAAAATATTAGTTAACTGTATCCCACAATGTATTTAAAGAGTTATGACCAATTAAGTTTTATTCAAGAATACAGGAGACTTTAATATGAGGAAAAAAACTATTAAGGTAGTTTTTATCATTAATGAACTAAAGAAGAAAAATTTTATGCATTTAAAGTATTTGATGAACACCCTTGAATTTAAAAAAAAGTCTCACAGAGCTAGAGTAAATGTATATTTTCTCAACTTGACGAAGGCTCTTTATTGAGTATCTACAGCAAATACGGTATATGGAGAAAGTTTAGACGCACCCCTGCCAGACCAGGTGCCTGCTCTCACTGGTATGGACCAGCCCAGTACTGGAGGCTTAGCCACAGCCACATAATCAGAACAAAGAAGAACCAGAGGAGGGAAAGAGAATGATGACCACACTGAAAACAGAATATAATCAACAAATTATTAGTACTAATACAAAAGCTCAGCCTTTTGCTGAATAGTTTGCTGAATAAAGACAATATTATAAATATGAAGATCTTCCCTCTACATCAGCAATGGAAAGTAAGTAAAAGTAGAAAATATTTTTAAAGTGTACAATTTGGGGGCATGTGGATAAAGAAGATGTCACACACACACACACACACACACACACACACACGCTGGAATATTACTCAGCCATGAGAAGGAAGGACATTCTGCCATTGTGACAACATGGATGGAACTTGGGCTCATCATGCTAAGTGAAACAAGTCAGAGAGGGAAGGACAAACACTGTATGATACCACTTATACTCGAACTCTACCAAAGCTGACTCATGGAAATAGACTAATGGTGTTTACCAGGGGCTGGAGGGTGGGAGGAAATGGGTAAATGCTGGTCAAAGAGTATAAACTTCCAGTTACAAGATGAGCAAGCCCTGGCGGCTCTGCAGCGTGGTGATTATAGTTGGTAATATTCTGTATCGTACACTTTAAAATTGCTGAGAGTAAAAGTTAAATGTTTTCCCCACAAAAAAAGAGATGGCAATTATGTGATACGAGGGAGCTTTTAGCTAGCACTATGGTGATAATCGTTTGGCAATGTACAAGTGTATCAAATCAATACTCCTGTACCCCTTAAACTTATACAATGTTATTATGTCAATTATATCTCAATAAATCTGGGTGGGGGGGAACTTGAGTGTGCATAGAAATCACCTGGAGATCTTCTTAAAATGCAGATTTAATTCAGTAGACCTAGATGCACCTGAAATTCTGCACGTGCTTCCGACATGCTCCTGAGTGATGGCGCTGCTGCTGGTCCGGGGACCATGTCATGGGGAGAAATACCGTAGAGCTGCACTGTCCAGCTGGCAACCACTAGCCACATATTTCAATTTTTTTTTAATTTTTTTTTTTAGATTTTATTTATTTATTTGACAGAGAGAAAGTGAAAGATCACAAGCAGGCAGGCAGAGAGAGGGGGGAAGCAGGCTCCCCGCTGAGCAGAGAGCCCGATACAGGGCTCGATCCCAGGACCCTGAGATCATGACCTGAGCCGAAGGCAAGGCCACTGAGCCACCCAGGCACCCCCACATATTTCAATTTTATTAATTAATTAAACTTAAAATTTAACTCCTCTGTCACACAGGCCACATTGCAACTTCTTAACAGCCACATGTCACTAGTGGTTACCATACTGAACAGAATATTTCCATTATTATGGAACGTTCCTTTAGGCACCACTGGTCTATCATTCAACTATCTGAATACGTAAAACTTGTACAGAGGATCAAGCAAGAATGTCGATGATTTACTGTTAGCCTTATGAGGAGTTAACTTGGACTTTTAGGTGATGACTGAGGACTGACCTTAAGTGACTGATTCTGAACATCACCGTTATTGCATTAGACACAGGAGTCGAAAGCATGTACGGGGACACCTGGGTGGCTCAGTGGGTTAAAGCATCTGCCTTCGGCTCAGGTCATGATCCCAGAGTCCTGGGATCGAGCCCCGCATCGGGCTCTCTGCTCAGCAGGGAGCCTGCTTCCCTCTCTCTCTCTGCCTGCCTCTCTGCTTACTTGTGATCTCTGTCTGTCAAATAAATAAATTAAATATTTTTTTTTTTAAATGAGCCCAGAAACACCTCTCAGGTGTTTTAGAATTAAAGTCCAGAGTAATATAAAACATCAGAAGCCAATAAGAATATAAAGCAAATGAAATAGGTACAAGCCGCAAGTTATGTATTTCAGGATGGCTGGAGTGGGGAATGAGGAAAGCTTATAAGGCACTAGGAATATAGCAGAAGAAGCACCAGAGATTAGGGTTCATGAGTTGAAAACAACAATACCAAAAACTTTGCATCTGACTTTGCCTCTGAGGCTTTTATAGGATGATATCATACTAACATTCGTTGAACACACACACTTGTTGAAAGCGTCACAAACACAGTCCTGGCCAGAATCGTATCTGGCTCCAGCTTCCAGATGAATGAATGAATGAATGAATGAATGAATGAATGAACTAATCACCTGATCAACCAAACTGGAGGGAGCACCAATTTGGGGGCTGAGAAGGAAGTGTGGAGGAGTGGGAGTACAAACTGGGGTGATGGGAAGACAAAATGGAAGAAATCGAACCGGCCAGAGAAGGTCTTCGCACAGCTTGATAACGGTGATGCCTCATAGGTTGAGAACGATGACCTGACATTTCCACGCCAGAAATTTAAAAAGAGATTAAGGTCAGATGGAGAGGGATGGGAGATCTCTGTCGGGGGAAACATTAGGGCAGAGTGGTGTCCTTAGGGCCCCAAGACCAGATTCTGAGTTTGTTTTTAACCACCATCGGACTTTAAACAAATCAGTTAAACTTGCAACATTTCTTCATCTTAAAAAATGGGGTTAAAGGCAAATCTGTCCTCCCTGCCTCTCAGGGTCATCAGCTGATGAATAAAACCATGAATGGGACCTGAAGTCATGCCCCTGGGCAGAAGCAGAAAGGGCTGTTCCTGGGTTTGGAGCTACACGGCCTGGAAGGGACTCTGTCTGCCCTTGGTCCCTGGGGCAGAGGGAACTGGCTCACATCGCCGACCCTCATACTTCTCAGCTGTTGCCCAGAGAGGTTCAGGGCGTTCCTCCGAGGACAAAAGACCCCAAGGGGACAGAGAGTCCGTTAGAGGCACACCACACTGGGCCGGAGGGTCCTAAACTCAGGATGACCCCTACAAAAGACTGTGGGCAGTGGCATCCCCTTCTCCCTCTGCATATCCCCTCAAGGCCAGCTAGAGCTCCCTCCCCCAGCACAGGCGTCATAAGGTGACCTTGTCACCAGCTCACACGCTAGTGGGGACGATGTCAGGGGAGTAGCCCGTGAACTGACCCCAACTAACCTGTGTGCAACTTGTGAGTACACGTTACAATTTGCAAAGTGCTTTTACCCGATTGTTCCAACAGTCCTATGACGGGGTTGTTACGATCTTCGTTTCCTCGCCGTGGGAGCAGGCAGACAGGAGAGATGACACCGGAAAGATGACAAGGCAGACAGATGGCCCAAGTTCTAGATCGTTTGTATTCAAATCCTGTGCCACTAAAGGCCTTCTGGGAACATCCTCCTACTTTCTGGGGGCAGCCACAGAGGGGAGAGTTTTTCCTTCCATGCTCTGGCTCTGATGCACACTGCCTGAAACCGGCTTTTCTAGCGGTCCACACGGGCGTTCCTGCGTTTTCTCTGGGTTCTCTGTGAAAGGGTCTTCCTCTACTTACTCCTGGGACCAACCTGGGTTTTCAAGGATGGAAGCATAGAGAATGGCAGGCTTCTGCCGCCTCCTGGTGACTCATGAGCATTGCCCTGGCAGCGAACCCATTGTTGAATTCCACCAAATCCACTTCTTTGAGATCATTTTCTTTCTGGAAGATAAATACTCTGGGGAGCTTTTCAGTTTTTTACTGTGTCTGAACAGATTACAGATCATGATATCATACTATAAAAGCCTCAGATGCAAAGTCAGGAAACCTGGACTCAAACCACTTGTCTTTTGTGGGATATTGGGCAAATCTTTGAACCTCAGTTTTCCTTGTTTGTAAAGTGGGAGTGCTGTGTCCACGCTGGAGGGTTTGTGAGGGTTGAGCCCTGGGACACACCTGAGGGTCCTAGAGCGGGGGTTGAGGAAAGTCCCAGTACCACTGTCTCATCATCATTGCCCTGAGGGACCGTGGCCGCCCTCACATGCGCACTGAACTCAATTCATGTATTTCGGATACCTGTGGAATTGGAAGGCAGTGAAAGGCAGGCCACAGCATGGTTTTCAGAGGATCCTATAAGGCTCGTTAGAAGTAGCCAACACCCCAAGCATTGCCCAAATACTCCTGTTCCAAAACCTCACCTCACATCCACTGGGAAAAGGTTTCCAGTGTAAAGCTCGCCTCCCACGAAGCAGCCCATTTCCTCTCTGAGCAGCTTGGCCTGGGAGCAGGTGCATTCTCGCTGCTGGGTGAGGACCCCACGTGACCACTTGCTGAGGCCCAGAAGTGAGGTCAAAGCGCAATCTTGGGGCCTACACTGTATTCTGCCAAAAATCCATTTGCTTTATTCTTTGGTGGCTTAAATTGGGGGCTACCTGGTTTTGCCTTTGTTAAAATGACTCATTCACAAATTTCCCCACTGGGGAATGGCTTTTGGAGTAATAGACTCCTGCCTTACGAAGCAGGAGTTCTTGAATGGGTCTCTCAGCTGTTCCTAGCTCGGTGTGGAGTCCAGACCTTGGGGCCTACCGCATAGGAATCGGGACCATTGCTGAGAGGTAAACTAGGGACAGGCAAGCCCAGGCGTGAGGGATGGAGAGCAGTGAGGGGACCAGTTGAGGCCATCTGGGAAGAAGAGCACCCAAAGCCAGAGGTTGGAGAAGCATCCAGAAAAGAAGTAAGAGGACAGTGGAGAAGGCGGCGGCAGTTGCTTGACCATTTGGCAGAGGAGATGCTGAAAATCATCTCATACTCAGCCTTGGCCACTTACAGAAACCATAAGAAGTCACCCAGTCCGGAAAGCTACATAGCTCCTCGAGTTAATATTGAGCCTGAGTTCATACCTTCTGGGAGGAAGGGGAAGGGACAGGAATGACCATGGAGGGTCAGGTCCCCCATTCCTGCCTCTCCTTTTATTGGTGCAGCACAGCACCGTTTCCCTGTTTCACGACTTGTGGGGTGCCTGGATGAAGTTAATTCTGCGTGTTTTATCTCCTCTGCTGGATAGTGGATGCCTTCAGGGTGGGACCTGGGGCTGATTTCCTCACATCTTGGGAGCCTCACAGAGTGCCTGGCATACAGCAGGTGCACAAAAATGTCTATTGCATTTAAATGTCCGGCAAGTTGTGGGAGTCATTTAAATTTGAAAACCCAGCGTCATTCAGTCTGAAGTACCCCCGCCCACCTCCTCACAAGTGCATTAGAATTATCTTGGGAACTTTAAAGCAAAATATCATTGCCCTGGTCCCTCCTCAGACCAATTAAATCGGAATCTTGATAGCAAGATTCTCATAGTTTAAATGCCCAACAAGAGCTCATTACCTGAAGGCAGGATTCAGTGAATCCTTTTATAAAGCTGAGACTCACTTTCTAATGTATGGTAAGAATCCACTATATTACGTTTGAGTTATCTCGTAATGCATTTTCTTAAAGTTGAGCCCGTGTACACAAAATCTACAGAACTTGAAATTTTTTTTTTATATTTTATTTGTTTATTTGACAGAGAGCTAGAGAGAGACCACAAGTAAGCAGAGCGGCAGGGAGATGGGGAGAGAGAGAGAAGCAGGCTCTCTGCTGAGCAGGGAGCCCGATGCGGGGCTCGATCCCAGGACCCTAGAATCATGACCCGAGCCGTAGGCAGCCGCTTAACCAACTGAGCCACCCGGGCGCCCCAGAACTTGAAATTTTTAAAAAGGAACTAGGAAATAGAAAAGGGAAAAAGGTCATTTTCACAGGGTATTCAGGAACTTGCCCATTCATGGGATGGCAAAAGATTCAGTATAATATAATGCTTGAGCTGAATATTTTTTAAAAGGGGGACAAATAAGGCTAGGGATGGAATGGAGTGAGAGAAAGAAGACCCCCACCTTCCAGTAAGTCTCTGTGTGACCTGTTGGGGCAGATCCTGGTCTGCAGACACCTTCCTTGGAAATCTGTGTGTATCTGAATGTCCTTATGTTTACATGGGGTAGAAGTAATATAGACCTAAGTGAGGGTTTTAGTTATATTGAAGTATCTGCTAAGAGAAGCTCGTGAGACCCGCATCTTGTCTGCATAGAGCTGGCTGCATGAAGTTGGCAGAGGGTCTGCTGATCATGGCATTTCAGGACTAGAGCAAGGAGGGACAGGAAGCCCCTTGACACCTGTTTCTCTAAGCATGGTCCTGAACGATTAGTGTGGACCTCATCTGCTCGTCCCTAGAACTACTGATCTCAGTCTCCATCATAACGAGATTCCTGGCTGATTCACAAACACGTGAAAGGTGGGGCAACACTGCCTTGAAGGGTGCCCCCCTCCCCATCTTCTAAAGACAGCCCGGCCTCACATGGAAAGGCTTGATCTTTTCTTACTCGCCCCAGTAGCCAGTATGTAACTCTTCCAATATTTGAACCACCTTTCTGAGCCCTCCTGTTTTTTTTCTGTCTATAGGGAACAGAAAAAAGAAAGGAAATAGCTGTCATCATGTATCTCAGGCCCAGAGGGAGAGAGGAAGAGATCAAAAGTCAACATCTGTGATTCTGCAAATAGAAAATGAGGTGTTTCCCAGGCGGTCCGGGAGAAGCTCTCAGGTGCGCCGCTGGTCCTCTGTGGTCCCATCTGAGGTGGCTGGGTTCTACCCAGAACCTTTAGAGGGAACCCCAGGGCTGCCCGTGCTGGGGCAGTGGGAATGCTCAGCTAAGCTGCTGGGGAAACTTGGGGCAGACTTGCCAAGGCACAGGTCCCAGCAGGGTGGGTCCCCAGCAGCTCCCCTGCTCACTGGAGACCTTCGAGAAGGAGTAGGATGACAGAGCCCCTGGATATAGGACGCTCTGTACAGGCAACAGGCTGTTTACCTCCTCCTTGCCCACAGCTATGAGCCAGTGCCTGTCCTTCCTCTGTCTGGGGACCAGGTCTATCTAGAAAGTGATGGAGAGTCCCAGGCTTCTTTCTGGTGTTCTTGTCAGGCTGTTTCTCTTAGAGAAAAGCCGGAGTGTTCCAGAGTAACAGAGCAGCCGGCATGCCGAGTTGGAGTCAGACACAGGAGTTTGGAGGAGTGAGGGGATTAGCTGCTCTCCCAGAAATCCCTAAGCCGTACCTGGACAGGGTCCCCATGAGGGCTTCCCCACACTCTCCCAGTGTGCTCCCCCTTTTCCTTTGACACTCAGGGTATAGGACGAGATGCCCGTGAACCTTTGTTCTCCTTCACCACCATACTTGGCTCCCAGCTGTGCCTGCCCTTCCTTCCCATAGCCGGGGACCCCCTACCAGACAGGCTCACTTGGGCACAGATGTGGTTTCCCCTTCCTTGTTCTGGATTCTGGCCAAGAGCGAGCCTCAGATGCATGGGCCTGGGGAACATTGATTCCCCCTGAAGGGCTCCTATGGGGAGGCAATTGGGGAGCCAGGGTTAGAACAATGGCTGTGCTCCGCCATGAGTGGTCCTACCCCCACCCCCGCCCCCAGCATCTCCCCTCCACAGAGGTAGAGGAGGCTGCGAGCAATTCGGTGCCCAGAGGCCCTGAGCGAGATGCTCATCACTGCCTGGGTTTGTGTCTCAATTACTTAAGAAGCAGAGCTGGGTATTACGGAGCAGCTATGCGTTTCTGACCCAGTACCAGCCAAACCAGCAAAATTGGATGCATTCCTGGCTTGCAGGTTCAGAGTGGAAAAGAAATACTCCCTTTCTCTGGATCTATTTTTTCTAGATGTCCAAGTCATGGTTTGTTTGGGGATATTAAATGTCCGTGCTCTTTAACCAAGAATTCCGTCCTCCTGAGGACATGAACACTGGGCCACACAGATGTCCCCGACATTGCCCCTTAAGACTGCATAATTTTCAACAAAGTAGCATAAATGTTTCATGGAAGTAGCATAAATGCTCAACAGCAAGGACACGGTTAAATAAATTCTGATACAGCTTTATGGGGGATGATGACATCCAATGAAAGTAATGCTTTTTATGAATGAATGAATTTTATTGACTGGGAATATACAAGAATCATGAGAACAGGAAAAAATGGGATTCAGAACCGTATAAGGAATTAACCGCAACTGTGAAACTAGATATAATGTGAATGTATGTGTGTATGTGTGATATATAAGGGAAAAAAGACCAAACCCTAACCATGAGTAGTACCTATCTGTGGATTCATTATGGTTTTATTTGTTTACAAATTTCTTTACAAATAGGAGCCAATGTGAGCTCCATTTTCTCTCCAAGGGTCCCCACCTATCTTTGTGAGTCCTGGTTTGTCCTTCTCCCCCGCTCCGGGTCTATCTTCCCTCCCCACCTGCCAGCCCGAGGGACTTCAGGCCCAACACTTGATGTAGGAATAACCCCTTCTTATAGACGGCTCAACCGGCATCCACAACTGCACGGGATCTAATCCCCCCAAATACCTCTATTTGACACCACTCATAAAGGTTTGGCCTCACTGATCAGACCCATGGGATAGAGTGAGGGGCCCAAAGACACACAGACGAATCCCAGGTCCCGGTGTTGATACCTAGACACGCTACAAAGGCCAAACTTCTTCTGTAACACATTTATATGACTATAGCAGCGTGTCCCCCCTCTTTTCAGTCTCCAATACCCCGGGTAATCTGTTCTATGGGACAATCAGCCCAGCACCTGCAGCAAGTCAATAACATGGAGAAAACACAGGAGTGAAGAAAAGGGGAGAGTGGATCGCCAGGTTATAAGAGAATGAAGCATCAGAGTATCCCAGGCAAGGTGGGGAGACAACCTGATTAGAATAAACTGCCTTCAAAGAGACACCTCTCAGCTAAATGGGGCAATCTGGTTAGACCTAGATATTAGATCATCAGGGAATCACAGCTCATTCAGGCAGGTGTGACAGTGACACTGGAGTTCTGTATGAAAATTTCTCATTTTTCAGATACATTCCAAAATAACACAGTGCTGGGGATTTCTGTTAAAATATTTTAGCAAAGAGGGGAAAAAAAGAAAGGAAAAAGGGATAAATGGATAAATGAAGCAGGGTAGAACATTTTGGTGGTGGAACATATCCATTGGGTGACGGATAATGGAGGGTTTTTTGTTTTTTGTTTAACCTTTCACTCTCTTTTTTGGGTATGTTTAAATTAGCCCTTTCGGGCACCTGGGTGGCTCAGCCGGTTAAGCGTCTGCCTTTGGCTCAGGTCATGATGCCAGGGTCCTGGGATCCAACCCCACATCGTGCTCCCTGCTCAGCGGGAAGTCTGCTTCTCCCTCTGGCCCTCCCCCCTTCTTATGCTTTCTCTCTCTCTCTCAAATAAATTAAAAAATAGTTTTTAAAAACTATATCAGTCTTGTGTTCTCGGGCACACAATGGGGTTTGGGACTCCAGCCAACTTCCTGCCTAAGAACCGAGTAGGGAACCACGATAGACTCTTGAGGCTCAGGATGGCGCTCCCCCAGTGGCACACTGCTCCATGTGTCCTTTCCCAAAGCTCCCGGGTCAGAGGAGTGCAGTTACAGTGTGTCCCTTGTCCTGCGGCCTCAATGGCTGTTGAATGGGCTGCTCCTCGCCAAGCTGGAGGGGACAAGCATCCAGGACTTTCTGTGGTCCACAGACAGCTGCTGGCTCCCTTTTCTCCATCCAGGCTTGACATAAGAATCTGGCTTTGCTTGGGTTTATGTGGGTAAAGACCCAGGTTTGTGCAAACCAGGAGTCTCTCTACCAAGTCTCTTCCTATTGCGGTGAGGGCCAGTGCAAGCAGGCAGGCGCCCTGTACCAGGATGGGGAGGGGGCTCTAGTGCCACATCTCATGGCAATAAACGAAAGGTTCCATTCCACCCCTGGCCAACCTCGCCGCACCTCACCAATTAACAAACATGTATTCGGTACAAGGGCTGGAAGTGAACTTGGGAAATGGCAACTCTCCACCTTGAAGACGTAACACACAAAGGCCCAGAGAAGTGTGCTGAGCGGCCCCAAGCCACTGGGGTGGGAATTTGTCATTCTGGCCAGCGGCCATCTGAACACTTTCCTCTGGGGGCATTTCCTGAGATAGCCAGGAGGCAGACCCCCCTACCCCGCACCTTGGAGACTGGAGGCTGAGGGAGGTCAGGCTCTCCACAGTTACCACAAACACTGTGACTTCAAACAGCATAGACTGACAATCTCACAACTCTGGAGGTCAGAAATCTGAAATAAGTCTAAAAGGAACACGCTCGGTGCTGGCCAGACCGTTTCCTTCTGGAGGCTCTGGGGAGAATCTATTTCCTGTCATTCCCAGCTGCCGAACAGGGCCTTCTCCTGCAGTCCTTGACTCATGGCCCCTTCATCTGTCTTTAAAGCTAGTGGCAGAGCACCTTCCAATCTCTTTCTGACCTCTCCTACCAAGGTCACATCTCTTCCTCTGACTCTGACCTGCTTCCCTCCTCGAAGGACCCAGAATAATCTCCCCATCACAAGATCCTTGATTTAATCACATTGGCAAAGCCCATTTTTCCCTGCAAGGCGATACATTCACAGGCTGCAGGAAACAAGACCTGGCCATCTTCCAAGTACCATTATGTGGCTGACCATGACCTCCAATAAATCCTCATCCTGTTTCAGAAAACCAAGAACTGTTCCAATTACCCTTGACCCTGGGACAACATGGGGTTGGGGTGCTAACTTCCTGTGCTGCTGAAAATCCACGGAGAACTTTTGATTCCCTAAAAACTGAACTACAGAGAGCCCACTGGTGACCAGAAGCCTTACCGCAAACAATCGATTCACACTGTTATATTACTTACTGTATGCTATATTCTTGTGTATTATATACCATATTCTTACAGTAAAGTGAGCTAGAGAAAAGAAAATGCTATTAAGAAAATCATAAGGAGGGGCACCTGGATGGCTCAGTGAGTTAAAGACTCTGCTTTTGACTCAGGTCGTGATCCCAGGGTCCTGGAAGTGTGCCCTGCATTGGGCTCTCTGCTCAATGGGGGGCCTGCTTCCACCTCCCCCTCTGCCTGCTTCTTTGCCTACTTGTGATCGATCTCTCTCTCTGTCAAATAAATAAATAAAATCTTTTTAAAAAGAAAGAAAGAAAGAAAGAAGGGAAGAAAGGAAGGAAGAAAGATCATAAGGAAATGAAAATACATTTGCGGTACCATACTGTATTTACCGAAAAAGTCCACATGTCAGTGGACCCGCGCTGTTCAAACCCATGTTGCTCAGGGGTAGGCTGTGTTGGCAACTGCACGCCCAACTAGCATTGCTACAACACTTGGAATTGTTAGAGCTCTGGCTGGGTTCTGCTTCCTTTGAAGAAAACAGATCCCCCCCAGAGCTGGACCCTGAAGAGAGGCATCCCCAGTACCTCACGCACCTGCTTGACTCCCATCTCCTGCAGTCTCATGAGCTGGGAAGGGCCTTCCCTGGCCGGGTGCCTTGCCCCAGAGCAGGCATTCCACTGGGGTTTCGGGATAGTAGGCGGGCAACATGCAAGAAAGCCTGGAACAAGGCCACACCCCCAGACTCAGTAATTCCCTTTCCAGACAGCTACCTGAGGAAATGCGGACGGAGAATGCAGCAATGCAGAGGGCCCGGCTGCCCACGCACCAGGGCCCGCAGGCTGAGGAGGGCAGGTGCTCTCTCCACCACCACTGCTTGCTGTCGGGGAGCGCTTGCCCTGTGTGCTACAGGCCTCTGCTGGCAAAACAGAGTCACCCCAGGAGCAGAAGGCGCCAGAAACCCGTGGAGATGTGGATGAGGCCTCTGGTCTCAGCAGGGGAAGGGAAGTGGCAGAGCCAGAGGTGGGAAAACATACACACACACTTTCTCTCTTTTTCTCTCCCTCCTTCTCCCTCCCTCTTCCTCTCCCCCCTTTTCCCTCTCATCCTCCTCCTTCCCCCCCTCCCTCCTCTCCCCTTCTCCCACACTCTTTCTCAGCATCACTGCCTCTCTTCAGTCATCCGTTCCCTTCACCCCTCTGTTTATCACCCTAATAGGGCCCAACCCGGACCCCCCAGCCCTGGCGTCCACACGACCTTCTAGCTTGGGGCCTACTCCAACTAGCAAGTTCCTTTTCTTTCTGGTGTTTTTGCCTGAGTTACTTGCTCAAGCTTCCCCACTCAGGGGTCTGTGTGTGGGCGGCCCACTGATCGCTGGCCACAGTCTTGGCGGCAGCGCGCTGCACAGGACTCGCTCTCCGTGGGTGGGGGAGGGGCCGCCACAGCTGCTGGTTACAAATTCAGACTCCAGGGCCCCGCCCCCGCCCAGCCACCAAGTTGTCCCTGCTGGAGAGTGAGGTTTGGAGAAGCAGATGACAAAGAATCTTCCTAAAAGTTTCCTCTGCACTCTAAAGTTTGAGAAACCCACGGAGGAGAGGGGGGCTTCCTTTCCCCCACAGTATGTGTTCAAACCTGGGCTGTCTCCGACATCCACACTCCTTGGAGGAGGTGTTCATCTCTTGCTGTTTGCCCAGCGTCATGGCCCTGGCTGCTCCCCATCGAATGACATCTGAAGGCTGGACCTCCAAGCTGCTGCCCTCACGCTCTCAGCCCCCTCGGTGTCTGGCCAGGTGGCTGCCCGTTGGCCTCCTGGGGGCAAAGGGCATCTGAATCAGGCTGGGGAGAAAGGTCAAGTGAGAGCCTACTCGAGTAGGAGGCTCTCAGTGCATGGGGGAGCTCGCACGGGGCCCCCATGTCAGGACAGCAGTGGCCTCCATAGGACACACAGCCAGAAGAGGTCACTTCTGGGTTGAGCCAGGATTCCATAGTGATAGCCTCAGTCCACTGGGAACAGGAGGAAGAACTGGGAGAGGCACGATGGATGTGAAAGCCCGAAGCTGCATGGGGCTACACAGATGTAGAGATCCCCCGCAGGAGTGTGAACGGGCTAAGAAATCGGGTGTTTTGCAGACTCCCACACCCAATTCCATGCACGGGGATCAGATGCCGGCAACGTGCTGGGCACAGATGAGAGGGACTCCAGGCCCCATCCTCTGAGGGGTGACCCCCACATGTGTAACCACAGACTTGCCGACTCATTCTGCCCCCATTATACAGAGGAAACTGAGGCCCAACAGAGGAATTGGAAGTACAAGCTCACAAGCCAGAGGCAGTGGGCCAGGAAGGGGCAACCAGTGAGCACTAGCGTGGGCCCAGCCCAGAGGGGACATCTAAATGGAGCTCTGAAGAGACAGGAGGTGGCAAAGGAGGACAGTGGGAGGGGCATCCAGGAGGCAGGGAAAGAATGACAGGCCACCTGGGGACCCTGGTGTTCACTGAAGGACAGACAGTAAGAGAGAAGCCAGCGGAAGGGCCTGCTAAGTCATTTGTGGGCTCCATGCCAAATAAAGTTGCAGGGCCCCTGTTGGGTCAGAGAAGTCATGCTCCCCTTCCCATGGTCTGCTGGCTCTCACCTCCTACCAGGGACCCTGTGACCCCCAGGGATTTCGGGCTCTGCACCAGAATGCACTTGTCTCTCCAGCAAGAGTGGGCAGAACATTCTGGCCAAGGTGCCAATGCCAGCCCTGAAGGGGGCAGCTGCTGACCCCACCCCGAGATGTCATGAGATGGGGCCCCCATCCTGACCCTCCCCATGCCTGTATCTAGGCCCTTGAGTCTGTTTCAAGTGACCTAGGAGCCACCCTGGGCAGAGGACAGCAGTGGCTGCAGGACAGGGGTGGGAAGGGTCAGGCCACGTAGGGACTAGAGCCCCAGGGCTCAAAGAAGATGGTGAGATGAAGCTCCACTGTCCTGTCAGACCTCATTCACAAAAGACAAAACAGCTAAGAATTTCAGGCAGAAACTGCAAGAGCATCGAATCCCAGAGCAGGGCCCTTGGGAGCCATGGAGGCCTGTAGTGCTGGCAGGGCTCACACGTACACGAAGCTGGCCGTGCCCAGGGGGCCTCACCTGCAGCCCTCTCCTCCATCCTATGGACCTTCATCCACAGCTTCTGGAAGGTACAACCGAACAGCATCAATGTCCCCTGGAGAGGGAACTGAAGAAAGGGAAACCAGACACCATTGCAGACGTGCACAGAGGAGGCAGAGTAGTGGGGGGCGGGGGGTGCGCAGGACAGAGAACACAGGCCACAGGTGACCGCCGCCAGAACAAGAAAAGTGTTCCTTGTATTTTTTACTCAATACCTTCCGCGCGGGCGAAATGATGTCCTGTTGATCTTGTTGTTGTTTTTCCAACAAAACTCTATTTTGATTTTCTGCAGACTGTCCTCTGATATTCAAAATGGCACCAGTCACATAAAGAACAAATTTGAGGATGCTTGTAAGTAAATGATTTTGGGGAGCTGCACCAATGCTTTTGTTGGTGAATATTTTTTTTTAATCATCCTAGTCTAAACAAGACTACACACGAGAATATAAAACTTGAGATGCTTTCTTACTTCTAAACATCAACTTAAAAAATAAAGGCACTTTTTTTTTTAAGCTGCCTGCATTGACAAAGTCCCGTTTTCATTTTGTTGTTTAGAAATGCCTGGTCATTGGTTCTTATAGCAGCCCTGTGAGCTTTGGGGCAGGGAACCAAGGGTATGAGAGCCTGTGATACTGTGGTCATTAATCCTAAAAGTGCACCCACAGGCCTCGTTCTGGGACCTAACCTCTCTGATCCTCAGTTTCCTTGTCTTTGAAATGGGAAAACTGAGTATCTCATATGTCGTTGGGCGTCTCATTCCATGAGATGATGTGAGCTCTAGTATAATGGCTGGCACAGAGCAGACGTTCAGATAGTGGGTCTTTGTTTCTTAGTTTCAGGGGTAGAATTTAATACTTCATCAGTCGCATGTAACACTCAGTGCTCATTCCATAAGGTGCCCTCCTGAATGCCCATCCCCCAGTGACCTCTTCCCCTGCCCCACCTGCAACCCCTCCAGCACCACTGTTTGTTTCCTAGAGTTGACATTCTCTTAGGGTTTGCCTCCCTCTCTTTTTATCTTATTTTTCCTTCCCTTCCCCTTCATCTGTTTTGTTTTTTAAATTCCACATATGGGTGAAATCATATGGTATTTGTCTTTTATCTGATTGACCTATTTTGCTCAGCATAATACCCCCTATTCCATCCACATCATTGCAAATGGGAAGATTTCGTTCATTTTGATGGCTCAGTAATATTCCATTGTATATACTGCAGCACATCTTCCTTATCCATTCGTCTGCTGATGGGCATCTGGGCTCTTTCCATAGTTTGGCCCTTGTGGACATTGCTGCTATAAACACTGGGGGGCAGGTCACCATGTTTTTATCCTTGAGAAATACCTACTAGTGCAATTGCTGGGCCATAGGGAGTGAGCTCTATTTTTTATTTTTTGAGGAATCTCCACACTGTTTTCCAGAGTGGCTGTACCAGTTCACATTCCCACCAACAGTGTTAAGAGAGTTCCCCTTTCTCCACAACCTCACCAATATCTGTTTTTTCCTGAGTTGTTCATTTTAGCCATTCTGACTGGTGTGAGGTGGTATCTCACTGGGGCCAAGACATGAACAGACATTTCCCATAGAAGACATCCAAGTGGCCAACAGACACAGGAAAAAAAATGCTCAACATCACTTGGCATCAGGGAAATACAAAATGGTGGGTCTTTCAGTTCTCATTAAGTTCTTTAAATTCTCCCCTAAAGACCACACAAGTGGTACGATCATCCCTGCGCAACCACGGGGCGATGGGAGCTGGTGAGTAGAAGTGTCAGGAGTCCCAGACGGCTGCCCCACGAGGAACCAGGCTGCCTGCACTTGGCCATGCCCTAAGTCACTGGCACCACCGGCCTCAACTTGCCTATTTAGGCCACCAGCTGCCTTAAATATTCACACCACATTGGAATACCTTAGTCCACAGTGTGGTATTTTTTTCCTGTCACCTCTTTAACACTCTGATGGATTATGTGTCTGCTTTACCTAAACTCTGCCGACTCCACAAAAAGCCCGTGCAGTCTTCTGAGACAGAAGGTGCCATGCTGAGAAATAACGTCACTCTCACCTTAAAATCTGTGGATTTGAAGGTATCTCCCACCTATACCCAACATGGGAATCAACCAAGTACTTAAAAACTGTCACAAGACACTGAGACTCCAGGGGGGTGATCAACCAGAGGATGCGCTCACAGAGGGAACATCTGTCCCCACAGAATTACACCAAAGTAATTTTTCAGGATGAATTTCTTGATCCCTGCCCTCCTTTGGAATAAGTTACTCTTCTGCTTTCTATGGAAAATAAAATTAAAATTAAATTAAATTAAAAAGGAAGGAGGGTGGTCTGGGGCAGGTGCTAATGTCCCCATTTCACACATGGGGACAGAGAGAGGTTTAGGATCCCATGGCTCATAAGAGTTTGTTCATCTTCAGACTCTCAGTTGACGATTAAGAAACCCATGTGAAGTGTTCAGCCCAACAGCTCCATCACTGATAAGGAGGAGGGGAAGATGGGGGGAAGAACGGGACAACCCCCTCTGGCCACAGCTGCCTCCTTCTTCTGTCTGGTTTCACTGCCTTCAAGACAGGGGCCACTGGGACATTTCCCCTTCCTCATCTCTGGGTCCCTCTTCGCCGTCCAGCCCACAGCTCTGACCCTCTTACCTCGGTATGGTGTTCTGCCACCATCTGGGCACTTTCATTTCAGGACGACATTGACAAACAGATCCGAGCTCCTGTTTCTGGGGAAGTATACAGTGGTAAGTGCTTGTGCTACCGAGGGCGCCCCCTGCTGACCCCTACTCAAACAAGATTCCTGAAGCGCACCTTCCTGTTTCCAAGCTAAGGAGCTCCAGATTACGGCCAGCATTTCTTCTTCCTTTGCATATGGATATCTCTTTCCCTGCACCTGGCACTCAGGGTAATCCCACCCGACGACTACTGTTCACAGGAGACAGTTTGGTGAAGAGAAGGGAGAGCTAAGAGAGGCATTCTTCGCTTTACCAAGAGATGACCAAGGGCATCTCTCTTTGTTTAAAATAGACTCTAAGTTTGCAGTTTTGACTTTGCAGCAAAACTGAGCTGAAAATACAGAGAGTTCCTGTATATCCCGACCTGCACTCACAAATATATTCCCCCATATTAATACCCCCTCCAGATGGGACGTTCGTTAAAATCAGTGAGGCTACAGGAGGCATCATAATCACGCAGGTCCACAGTTGACTTTAAGGTTCACTATTGGTGTTGGATATTCTGTGGGTTTGGACAAATGTGTGATTACATATTTCCAGCCTCATGATATCACGTAGAGTATTTCCACTACCCTAAAGATCTGTGCTCTGACTACTCAGCCTCCCCTTCCCTCCAGTCCCTGACACCGCTGATCTTTTTACCGTCTCTGTAGTTTTGCCTTTTCCAGAATATCATGCAGTCGGAGTCACACAATATACTTTTCAGATTGGCTTCTTTCACTTAGTAATATGCATTTAAATTTCCTTCATGTCCTTTCATGGTTTGATAGCTCATATCTTTTTTTAAGATTTTATTTGAGAGAGAGAGAGTGAGCACAAGTGTGGAGGGAGGGAAACACAAAGGGAGAGGGAGAAGCAGGCTTCCCACAGAGCAGGCAGCCCCATGTGGAGCTCAATCCCCAGACCCTGGGATCATGACCTGAGCTGAAGGCAGCCGCTCAACCATCTAGGCCACCCAGGTGCCTCCACTAGCTCATTTCTTTTTATCAGTGAAAAATATTCCATTGTCCAGATATACCACAGTTCTCTGATCCAGTCATCCACTGAAGGGCATCATTTTGGCAATTATGGACAAAGCTGCCACACACAACCTGTAATAGGAAAAACCCAGCTTTTCTCTCGCTTCCCTCCCCTCCCCTGTACTGTCTTTATATTGTGTCTCCTTTACCTTCAAGGAGGACACTTCACTTCTGACACTTGTCGTCATGCAGAGCAGGGAAGGTTTTTCCCACATGAAGCCACCATACATGACACCAGGCAGGTGTCCTACAATTTAACTCCTTTCTAACACTATCTACCTGGGATAGTGTCCGATCCCACAGGGCTCAGTCCCACAAGACTGTTTCCATCCCACTTTGAATACTGATTAAAAAGAGTAGGTCCCCAGTTACTCACAGCTTCTGTCCAGTTTGGCTACACATCTGAGATTTGCATGACTTCCTCTTCAGGTCTGAGTAATTTGCTAGCGCGGCTACAGAGCCCAAGGAAACACTTGACACTGATCAGTTTCTCAGAAGATGCGTTAAAGGGTACCAATGAACAGCCAGATGAAGAGACGGGTAGGGCAAAATCAGGGAGCATCCCAAACACAGGAGTTCCTATCCCTGTGGAGCTGGAGTGTGTCATTCCCCCGGTGGATGTGTGTTCACTTACCTTGAAGCTCTTCAACCCTAAAACATATTGGGATTTTACATAGGCATGATGGATCAGTAACTCCATTCTCAGCCCTCTCCCTTCTCAAGGGCTGCGAATTCCAAGCTTCTAATCATGGCTTGTGAACCATCCTCTCCAGGAGCCATCCAGGAGCCTCGAGAGAACAGAAACACTCCTATCATCCAGGGATCTATCAGGTTTTCAGAAGCCCAGTGTCAGGAACCCGGATCAAAGACCAAATGTTATATTGAACAAAAGATGTTACTTGTGCCGTTATCATCCAGAGAATTTCAAGGGTTTCAGGAGTTCTAGGTCAGGAATGCAAGGGGTGGGAGGCAGAGACCAAAATGCATTTCTCTATTATCTTATACATCCCTGTGAAGGGTTTTTCTGTGGCCATTAAGTTTTCTAGGCACCTCATTTTTAAGAAGGTATAAAACAGAGGGAGATAAAGGGTGTTTCCGATATTGTGGGCGAATTGGAGGTGATTTTATAACTTGTGATACCTCTTCTTCTTTTTTTTAAAGATTTTATTTGTCAGAGAGAGAGAGAGAGCACAAGTAGGGAAAGTGGCAGGCAGAGAGAGAAGAAGGCTTCCTGCTGAGCAAGGAGGCCGGTGCAGGGCTCGATCCTACTGGGATCGTGACACAAGCTGAAGGCAGACTTAACCGACTGAGCCATCCAGGTGTCCCTGAGATACTTGAGACCAGAATCACCTTTTACAACCAGCAACTGGGAAAGATGACATAGGATTTCCTCCTCTAAAAGGCTTTCCCTGAACTTCCCTCCTGCTACCTTCAGAAGCTCTAGAAACCTCCAGCTGTTTTTCAGCAGGATCACAGCTTCTGAAGCTCTCATGAGCTATGAACTTACAACATTCTGTCTTCCATGGCACATGGTGAGGGCTTGGGCACAGAGGACTGTGCCTTATTCATCTTTGTGTCCTCGGATCCTAGCGATTACTCAAAAAACATTTCACAGACGGCATACAGAAAGGAGGGAATTCTGTCTTCCTTCTCCTCTAGAAGCTGAATGAATTCAAATTTTCATCTGTATCTATAGCTGAACCAGTTAGTTTTTTAAATTTTTTTTGAAAAGTTTTATTTATTTGACACACAGAGAGAGATCACAAGTAGGCAGAGAGACAGGCGGGGTGGGGGGAGCAGGCTCCCTGCTGAGCAGAAAGCCCGATGTGGGGCTTGATCCCAGGCCTCTGAGATCATGACCCGAGCCGAAGGCAGAGGCTTAACCCACTGAGCCACCCAAGCGCCCCTATTTTTAAAAATTTTTTTAAAATATTTTATTTAGTTATTTGAGAGAGAGAGAGTACAAGCAGAGGGAGAGGAAGAAGCAGCCTCCCCACTGAGCAGAGAGCCCCAGATGGGACTTGATACCCGGACCCTGAGATCGCAACTGGAGCAAAGGCAGACACTTAACCAACTGAGCCACACAGGTGCCCCTGAGCCAGTATGTGTTTTATTAACTCTTTTGCCCCATTATTCAAAGGGCTTGTAAAAACAAAAACAAACAAAAAAACTCATTCATTTTTATTAACGACTTGCTTCATAGAGGGTGGTATTGTTTTTCCATTGGGATGCAAATTCCAAAGTCACAGAGCACATCCCCAACTCAGGAATAGAACCGGGGTCTTGTATCTCAAACCGATCTCCTCTCTCACCAGCTTGAGCCCAGTCTTTATAGCGCGTCACTCTTTTTAGGGAAAGAGTGAAGTTGTTACTGACGTCAGAGAGGGACAAACCTTAGCCAGCAGCAGCATCATTCTCCAACACGCCAGCCACTACTGTCGGTTCACCGCGGCTGAAAAGATGGAGGATTGGGCAGTCTCACTGCCCATGACGCTGTGAGGTGAAGAGGGGAGAGGTGCTTCAAGCCTGCTGCCCAGCCTGGTCCATTCCCTTTCTCAGAGTTCAGCCGAGGGATCAGAAAGCTGGGTGCCCTCCCTGAATTACCTGGTTTAATCCTCACAGCAGGTGAGAGGCTGCTGTTGTCCTAGTTTACAGATAAAAAATCCAAGGATCCAGGGGCCCCAGGATGGTTCAGTGGGTTGGGCCTCTGCCTCTGGCTCAGATCATGATCCCAGGCTCCTGGGACAGAGCACCGCATCCGGCTCTCTGTGCCACAGGGGGCCTGCTTCCCCCTCCTCCTCTGCCTTCTTCTTGGCCTACTTATGATCTCTCTCTCTCTCTGTCAAATAAATAAATAAAATCTTAAAAAAAAATCCAAGTATCCAGTGTGTTGACTTGCCCAAGATCATCCAACTTGTAAGTAACAAAAAGTAGATTTTACCCCAAATTGAACAAATTCCAACCCATGTGTGTTGGGTCCTGTGGGTCTAATAACAACGTAGCACAAACGGGGAGCCTTCAAACCGTAGAAATACATTCTTCTGCAGCTCTGGAAGGTGTAAGTCTGAAATTAAGCAGGGCCATCCCTCTCTGAGGCTCTGAGGAAGAATCCTTCCCTGCCTCTTCTAGCTTCTGGTGGTTGCCAGTAAACTTTGGTGCTCCTTGGTTTACTGATACATCACTCCAGTCCCTGCCTCCGTCTTCCCTTGGCCTTCTCCCCTGTGTCTGTATATCGGTGCCCGAATGACCCTCTTCTTACAAGGACACCAGTCATGTAGGGTTTGGAGACCACCCATCCTGTATGACCTCATCTTGACTTGGTTACATCTGCCAAGACTCTGTTGCTAAATAAGGTCACATTCGCAGGTTCCAGAGGCTGAAATTGGACCTATCTTAGGAGGGACACAAATCAACCCATAGTGCCACGTCTCCTGCATTATATCAGCTGCCTCATATGAAAGATGACTAAAATGGCAAATGCTTAGCTTTCAGGTGTCATTTGCTCTCAGTTTTTCTTGAAGACTTCCTAGGACAGTGGAAACAAACAAACTGGTTCCTGAGCTGGGGGCTGGAATCCCAATTCTGCCCTGCCCTGGGCCTCTGCTTCTCCACATACAGAAGATGGAAGTTAGACTAGCTAAGGAGTAAGGTCTCATTAGAGTCTGCTGGAATGGACTGCAAAGACAATAATGACAAAACCTTATTTTTTTTAAAGATTTTATTTTTTATTTATTTGACAGACAGAAATCACAAGTAGGCAGAGAAGCAGGCAGAGAGAGAGGGGGAAGCAGACTCCCTGCTGAGCAGAGAGCCCGACGCGGGGCTTGATCCCAGGACCCTGGGATCATGACCTGAGCTGAAGGCAGAGGCTTTAACCCACTGAGTCACCCAGGTGCCCCAATAATGACAAAATCTTAGGTAGCACCTCTTTCTGTCCCAATTATCGCTAGTTTAACCCCATTCAATAAATATTTTCTTAGCATCTCTATGTACCCATCTCTAATTCTATGATATTTTCCATAATTAGAAACATTCCTTGGAGCAGCGATTGTGCCTAGAACCTACTATGTGCTCAGGAAATGCTTGTTAAATAAACAGTACGACAGAATGGTAGGAAAGCAGGAGAGAGAGCATGAGAATGTTGGGTGACGTGGACAGGCTCACCGAGAGTGTATAGGTTTATGCCTTGTTTTCCCGAAAGGCGATTAAGCCTCTGGTGCAGAGTCTTTGTCTGTTCTTTGTGGTGCTGGGCTCAGGGCTAGTGACTGCAGAGCTGAGGTACATAGCTGAATTCCTGCCTCCTTATTCATTTCACATAAACACACACACACGTGATCACATCGTACTTGTTGGCGGTTTGTTGCAATTTCCTTCCTCCTCCACCCTCTTCAGTACCCGTTACCGCTCCAAATCCTTCCGGGGGGACGATACTAACAACCTGGTATGTTTCTTTCCATACATGTAGACTCACATACAGGCACAAGGACATAAGTACTCGTGTACAGAAATGGGGAAGTTGTCTATATGATAGGATTATATTTTAGATGCTTGAAGAGCTGAGGCATCTTGCCCGTAGAAATCTGCCCAGGTGCATTGGCGTAACTTCAACTGGTACTTTTCATGGGATGCACCTAGTTTCGTGGTATAGGTATATGACAATTTATTTAGCCCTTCCACAGCAGATGGACAGTATTTGATTTCCTGATCCCTTGTTTTTCAGAAAAAGAGTTGCTGAGAATGCTCTGATCTTACTGCCAAATTATACTGTCCTCATTTACCACTTTCCTCCTCCCACCCCGCCAGGAGTCCACAGGAGCCAGCCGGGTACTCGGAGTTCTGCCTTCTCCCATTGAATCTGAATCCACATAGTTCTATTTCATCTTAATGGGATCTGAGGCTTTTAAAAATGGAATCCAGACGTTCTGGGCTGTTTCCAAAAGAGATGACTTTTTGCTTAAAGGCATCAACCCCACTAATCCTGTCTGAAATGTAATCAACACATCAGACCAGAGAACAAAATGCTGCTTCTTGAAGGGAAATGGAATGATCTGCGTACAATCAAACACACCTCCTGTTGGTCGGGTGCTCTGAAGTAAGGGAGGGGGCAGCAGAACCGGACAGGGAGCTGGCCTTCTGAGCTGCAGCCACTCTGCCTGGGAGTCCTTCCCAGAACCTCCAATCTTCAGCTGCATCAAGAGAGTAACAACTGGGGCACGTGGGTGGCTCAGTGGGTTAAGCGTCTGCCTTAGGCTCAGGTCATGATCCCAGGGCCTGAGATGGAGCCCTACACCAGGCTCCCTGCTCAGCTGGGGGTCTGCTTCTCCCTTTCCCCCTGCCCCTGCTCTTGCTCTCTCTCTTAAATAAATAAAATCTTTAAAAAAAAAAAAAAAGGAGAGACAATAACAACCAAGTTGCTTGATTGTTGAAAACTTTAAATTGCAAAACATAGCCATATACATAAAAGTGTGTAAAACGGGGATGCCTGAGTGGCTCAGTAGGTTAAGCCGATGCCTTCAGCTCAGGTCATGATCCCAGGGTGCTGGGATCGAGTCCTGCATCAAGCTCCTTGCTCGGCAGGGAGTCTGCTTCTCTCTCTGCCTCTGCCTGCTTATATGTGCTCTCTCTCTCTCTGACAAATAAATAAATTTTTTTAAAAGTGTGTAAGACATAAATGTTATAATGAGCTTAATAAATTATTATGTGGTCACCTGTGTGACTACTTCCAGGTCAAGAAACAGAATATTACCTGCATTCCAGGAGCCTCCCCCTGCCCTTCCCTGATTACAACCCCTTACCATCTCCCCAGAATCACCTCCTTGCATTAAAATAATAATAATAACCTTTTGCTCAATAATCTTTTTTTTAATTTGACCCTTTCTTACCAAGTTATAACATACATATAGTAAAATGCACAAATCTTGCTGAATTGTTGCACATGAATAAACCTGTGTAATCACTACCTAACTCAAGAGCATTTCCAGCATCCCAGCAGACTCCTTTACGCCCATTCTCAGCCAATACTCACCAAGGGCTGCCACCATTCTAGCCTCTACCACTCCACGTAAGTCTTACCTGTTCTTTAACTTTGCATAAATGGAAGCTTGTTTTAGAGTCTGTTCTCTCCCCTACAGTCAATAATACCTGAGATTTACCCATGTTGTTGCATGTAACAGGAGTTGGTTTGTTTTATGGTGATGTAATATTTCATTGTATAAATATGTCCCCTAATATTTCTCCATTCTACCGATAAACAGTGGGCTGTTTCCAGTTTTTAAGGATAAATAAACATGAGTAAACCTTCTATGCACATTCCTTTTCCCTTCCTCCACCTCCTCTCCCTCCCCACCTCCTCCTCCTCCAGTTTAAATAACAGAATTAATATTTTCTCACAGCTCTGTAGGGTGAGTGCAAGATCAAGGTGTCATCAGGATTGGTTTCTGATAAACGTTCTCTTCCTGGTTTACAGGTGGCTCGTTGTCTCTTCACTAAGTCCGTACATGACCTTTCCTCTGTGTGTGTGCCGGGTCTCTTCCCCTTCTTGTAAGAATATTAGTCCTATCGAATTAGGTTCTGCCCTTAAGACTTCATGTAACCTTAATTACCCTCCACCCACTTTTGCTTTTTCTTTTTTTTTTTCCTATGCTCATTCTTATGCATGTCTTTTTGGGACTAATGTACTTGTTTCTCTTGGGTCTGGGGTACCCAGTAATGTAACTGCTGGGTGACAGAGTTGGAATATAGCTGGCTCTTGTAGAACTTCCATATGATGTCCAAGTAATTGTACCAACGTGTACTCCCACTGCTGATTTAGGAGAGTTCCAGTTGTTCCAAATTCTCTCCAGCACTTGGTATTTTCAGTCTTGCTAAGTTTTGCCTTTCTGGTGGGTATGTAGTGATACCTTGTTATAATATAAATTTGCCTTTATAATATATATTTATATATATATTATATAATTAACATATATTAATATATGTATATTATAATCATAATATGTATATCATAATCATATATTAACATATAATATATAAATATATGTATATCATAATATAATATAATGTATATTATAATATATAACATATTATAACAATATATTGTGTATATTATAATATATAATATATATAATATGTATATAATAATATAATATGTAATAATATATGTATAAACTTGCATTTTCTCTTTGTAGCATTGAATATTACCATGTATGGCTTGAAAGAACCTAAAAAACCATCTATTCCAATCCCTCCCTTTAGAAGAGAAATAAACGAAATGGACCCAAAGAGGTGTGACTTGCCTAGTATCCCATAGTTAGTTGGCACTGGAACTCAGTCTAGAAGCTTAGAAGAGCTCATCTGGCCCAGAGACGACCTCTAGGGAGTGCTACTTTACCCCTCATTGGCCGACCCCTATCCAAGACAGCCAGCCATCTGGCTGTGTACAGTTTCCTCTCGGCATACTGTGTACAGTTTGCTCTTCTGGCCTTTGACCCTAGAGATATCTAGCATTGTGGCTTATCCATTTATTAGCTGTGAAATTTTGTCCAGCTCACTGTAATGGTTAATTTTGTATCAACTTGGAGAGGTTAGGACGTCCAGTTGTTTGGTCAACCCCATTCTAGACGTTGTCGTGAGACATTTTTAGATGTGATTAACATTTACAATCAGCACACTTTGCATAAAGCAGATAGTACCTCATAATGTGCACAGGCATCATCCCATCAGTTGACGGCCTTAAGAGGCAAGACTGAGGTTTCCAGAAGAAATTCTTCTCAGCGGGACACCTGGGTGGCTCAGTGGGTTAAGCGTCTGCCTTCAGCTCAGGTCCTGATCCCACGGTTCTGGGATCGAGTCCCACATCGGGCTCCCTGCTCGGTGGGGAATCTGCTTTTCCCTCTCCCTCTGCCTGCCACTCTGCCTACTTGTGCTCTCTCTCTCTATCAAATAAATAAATAAAATCTTTTCAAAAAAATTTCTTCTCAGGACTGTAGTGTAGAAACCTTGACTGAGTTTCTAGCCTATTGCCGTGCTGAATTAGACTGAAGACTGCAACATGAGCTCTTACCCCAATTTCCAACATGCTGTCCTGCCATATGGATTTCAGATTTACTAGTTTCCACAATCACATAAGCCAATTCTTTAAAATACCTTTTCTCTCTTAAAATCTCTCTATATAGAATTTGCTTATCTATAAAATAGGATGTAATGAAACCAATCTTGAAAAGTTGTCAGAAAGATCAGATACAATGCATCCAAAATTCCCAACACAGGTGCACCTGGATGGTTCAGTCTGTTAAGTATCGGGTTCTTGATCTCAGTTTAAGTCTCTGTCTCAGTGTTTTGAGTTCAAACCACACTTTGGGCTCCACACTGGACATGGAGCCTACTTTAAAAAAAAAATTCCTAACATGGATAGTTAATGGCTATTTAATAAATGGCTACTTAAAACATAAACCACCCAATTTATGTTAAATAGGTTGAAAAAGTGGTATATTCCCAGGCTGAAGAAAAATTTAGTAGAACCAAAGGATATAAAATGAAAAATCTCTCTCTCTCTCAGCCCGGAGAAAATTACTGGCAATGGTTGCTTGTATTTCTTCTAGAAATTTTCTATGCAAAAACCTGCACCAATGTAAGAATGTTATACCAACAGCCTTAGTTTTAGTTAAAAATACCTAACGTATATAAAATATGTAACACGTATAAGACTGTCTCCAGATGGTCAGACACTAAGCAGTGGCCTGACCAAAAAATAAATAAATAAATAAAAATAAAAATCCCCAACTGAAAGTTAAAAATAAACTCAAGCTCATAATTGCATTGTTTAACCAGATGCAAGGTTTGTCTTAGAAAATCTTCCTTTTCTCTCGCATTTACTGCATTTACTGGGTTCGCAGACCTGAGCTATTCTGCATTTAAAAACTCCCTCAGCATGAGTCCTGGTTTCTCTTCTCTCACATGAGAAAAGCTGTATCATCTAAGTTAATTCTCACGCAAACCCTACCAGATGGGTGTCCTCATTCACATTTTATAGATGAGAAAAATAAAGCTTAAACAGGCAAAGAAGCTGTGCGTGTTAAGGCACTTCCAATTTAAATAGGTAGTATATTCCAGAGGCCAGGATCAGATGCTAATAGGTTTCGTTCAGTCCCCCTTCCCCTCCGTGGACTTCAGGGACCTTCTCAAAGAAACAGCCAATGTCTAATGAAGTGTCCCCATTTACAGGCTAAAACTTCCCTTCCTCATATCACGATCTTCTTAGGACGATACTCAATTTCTCTATGGGAATTCTGTGCGTACTACAAGCTGGAGCCCGAGTGAGTCCCTCTTACCTCCTTCTCACTTACTAGTGTTGCAGGATTTCCTTCCTCCTTCAGTGCCCACAGCTCTGGGTCATGCCACTTCAGAGAATGAAGAGATAGACCAGACGAAGCATGGTGGGCAGCAAAGCAAAGTTTACACAGCGCTGGTACGGAGCTCCCAAAAAGAGAGGGGACGTTGCTGTGGGCATTTCTAAGTTTAGGGTTTTTTATGAGATTGTTGGTGGCTATTTTAATCTGATTAGCTTTCCCTGTGCCTGTCACCCAATCAGGTTTTTATTCACATGCTCTTCTCCCTATCAGGTAGGTGCTCACATGGGAAAGGGTGGAGGGCTCCTTCCAGGTTGGTGTCAAATCCTTTTTGGGGGTGGTTTCCTCTTAGGGTGGGAGCGCCCCTTGTCTCTGCCAGCCTGTCTCCCAACTATCCTTCATTACCAGGCTGGGGATGGAATGGCACCATGAGAGCCAGTCATTAATGACATTTTCAACCCCTACCCCCTGTGCATGTCAACATCTTAGTTATGGTGAGGAAAAGGGAATGTGGGGAGAAACAGCTTTTAAATGTTTCTATTTGTCATCACCCATGTAACTGTGAGGCCTACGATAGGTTTTGTTTGGTTTTTTAAGATTCATTCATGAGAGAGAGAGAGAGAGAGAGAGAGAGAAAACATGCAGAGAGGGGCAATGGAAAGAGAGAGAGAGAATCCCAAGCAGACTGCACCAAGCACAGAGCCCAGTGCAGGGCCTGATCTCACAACCATGAGACCATGACCCCAGCCAAAACCAGGAGCTGGGATGCCTAACCAACTGCACCACCCAGGTGCCCTGCCAAGGCCTATGGTAGTTTTAAAATAGGTCCACAGTAAATGGAGCCTAATCCTTCCTTTAAATATGGGTTAGTGACTTGCTTCTAATAAATGCAATATGGCGACTTCTGAAGATAGCGCATATAAAGGATACGGCGTCTGCTTGGCTCTCTCTCTCTCAGGACCCTTGTCCTTGGTGCTAGCCGACATATTGTGAGGAAGCCCAGGCCACATGGAGAGGCCATGTGTCAGTTTTCTGGCCTTCAGCTACAGTCAGCATCAAGAGTTAGCAGCTACCCACGTGAGGGGATGAGCCTCCTGATATGAGCCATCCCCACAGTATCCAGGCTGAACTCTGGAGCCACAGAAACAGTGAGAGATCATAAATTATTATTGTCTGAAGCTCCTAGTTATCGGACTAATCTGTTACTCAGCCATTGATACCTAATACAAAGGCATCGCCAATACGCTGGGTTTGGGGGGTTACCGCATTCACGCGAAAACGTCAGAGGGTGAACGGCTAAAATGCAGCGCCCTCGTTCATCGACGCTCCTGCCACATGGGAAGCAAATTAGAGACTCCTACCTGTTGCCGGATAGCCCAGGGCCTGGGAACCTGCTTGTCTACACCCAGGGGACCTGGAAAAGCAGAGACCTGTCCTCAGAGGGTGGGTCCTGGCTCAGACGGAGGCCTGCCTGGACTTTTCAGATCGGAGCTGCACTCGTCAGTCCTGTGTCTGGGGCTAGCGGCTAGAGTTGCATTTCTTTCTTCTCCGCCCACTGGCACTCACAGCGGAGGGTACCCCAGGGAAACAGTAAGGGCCAATGCGCTGTGGTTTACTAATTTTTAGCTGCACGTCACTGCAGCAGGAACTCAGTGAGAGCGTGCATGGATCCCCGTGCCTTGTTCTTTGGGTACGAGGCAGAAAGCACGCTGCAATGATTTCAGGAGACATCAACATTCCCCCAGGCCCTGCTGTAAGGTTATAAATGCAACATATCCATCCCAGCTGCTATCCGCCCTGCTGTATGCTCATTTCAGAGCACCCAGGGCAAGCTGCCCAGAAATGCCCTCCTGCCAAGTCCCTTTGGGTGGGACCTTGCAAAAAACGCTCACACAAGCGCATCTCCTTATTCACCCTTGGGCTGTTTCTGCGGCCCGCTCCAAGCCCTTCCAGAACCTTTTCCCTGCCCCCCAGCACAGAGCTCGCTGCAGATCTTTCCAGGGGAAAATAGTCTGCTCTGGTGTTTCCCAGATGTTCACGCCCCAAGGCAGCACGTTGGGGGGAGGGGGGCGGCAGCAGCTTGCGGGTCCTGAACCAGCCTTGCTCTGATTCCGAAAGGGAGTCTCAGAGACTTCCTCAATGTAGGGACTCACACGATCGCTCTCCACTCGGAACACGCAGTTCTGAACCGTGCCGTCTCCCAGAAATTGTAACTCCAGCCTCAGCCTCGTCTCTACAGTATCCTTTTGGCTTTGCCGTGGTGTTCCAGGAAACCTGCTCCGGCCGGACGTTTATCCCTCCCCAGGAGAGGTGGGTGGCCGGTATGAAAATGCACTTCGGACTCCCATCCAGGGGCATGCTTTTAATTCCAGATGCAACTGGGCACTGCCCTCCAGTTCCAAAATCTGGCCTGGCAAGCCCCACCCCGACCTACACCACTCGCAACCCCCTCCCCCCACGCAGGGTGCAGGATGAGAGCCACCGACCCATTAAAGACATACAGGTATCCCTGCTTGTTGAAAGTCCGCCCTCCACCGCTTCACGTTTACGAAGGACCTACACTGGCACCTGTTTTCGCTAACCGAAAGAAATCAGAAGCGAATTTTCACTTCTAAGGAAAAAAAGGCGAAAAGCGAGAGAGCCTCTAGGCTTGGGTGGCGCCCCCAAGCGCCATCTCTGGGAACTGCACTCAGCATCGCGGCCTCAAACCACTACAGCTTTGACTTACTCTGTGCATCCGTGAGCATGAGCGGGATGTGTCCTAAGGTATCAGAAGAGCCTGAAAGAGGTTATTTTGGGGAGTGTGGGAGTGATCAAAAATTTTTCTATATAGATTAATGGGGATTGCTTCTTTGCTGAATGTCCTTTCAGGTTTCATAGAAACACTCTACTTTCGGAGAGCGAGAAACAGGTCCAGTGTATTGTTCTGTTTCATTTAATTTAATGGCTGGATCATGTACCAAGGATGTACCATAATTTGTTTAACTAACCCCCTATTAAAGAACATTAAAGTAATTATTATTGTTATTAGACGAGCAGCTGAACCTTGGAAACACACTCTTAAATACTTTCCCTCAGAGGAAAATGAAGAAGCTGTTTCTTCTCAAGCTGACTGTGCCCTTGGAGATAATTATGCCGCAGCCTGAGACTCCTGCCGCCCTCAGAGGCTGTTCCTGATGGGAGTGGGCCACTCAAGGGTGCCGGGGTAGGCAAAGGTGGACGACCAGCATAGCCTCTGAGGAATGAATTTTTAAATCAAGGAGAGTACAGGACAAACTTCTGAAACATCCACTGATGAGAGAGGAACCAAACATCCTTGTGTTTTCCTCTGATTATAACCCTCAGAACCCTTCCTTACCCAGCCATGGAATATGTTCTACTGGAGGTGGGCTTGGGGCTGACATCGCCTCCTCTGCAAGGTTCAGGAGGGACTGCTTGCTATCAAGGAGGAAGCCCAGCGACTCAGCGTCTGCACAGCCACACCCCTCCTCACAGGAAGAGGTCTCCTCACCATAATGTCCCCTGCTTTGGGTCTCGCGAGAGTGCCTCATAGCCAAAGACGGCCACATTTAGGCAGACGAGGGAAGCCAGAGGCCCACAAGAACTGTCCATCCAGGAGGGAAACACTGTGCCAGACAGTGACAAAGAGATGTCATCAGAGCCCAGGCTGGATGGAGAGGTCACAGAGAGATGGCACGGGAGCCGGACAGCTGTCACCAATGGCCGCTAGGTGCCAGACACTCTCCTGAACGCTTTACATGCTCTCTTTTCATCCCGTAGCAGCCCTCTGAGAAGTGCCAGTGGGCCCATTCTACAGATGACGAGAAGGAAGCACAGGAATGTGACCTAGCAGTCTGAACTAAGCACCTGGTGGCACCGAGGTCTGAACCCTGCAGTCTGACACGGGCTGTTGGCCTGACCCTGGCTGTGTTCAGCATGGCGGGAGCAGCAACAGCATGGAGCTGAGAGTTCTGTGACCCCGCCAGGAAGACGGAAACAGGAGAGGTAGTTACTGTCTCACGGAGCTATAGACTGAATCTTCAAACCAAAGGAGAGTGAGTAAAGCAATGGAGTTTTATTAGATGAGGAGACAGAAAAAGCTCTCGGGAGTGAGCGGGGATGCCCGTAGGGTTTCCACTGGGGGTTTCTCAGGTGTGGTCTTTTATTGGAAGCTCACCGGGGAACTTCATCTCTATTGGGGAACTTCATCTCTATTGAGATCACCGCTGAGCAAGGATTAGTGATAACACCTTTAATGGCTTGCTTCCTTTCTGGGATCCATTCTACAGGGAGGAAGGGGGTGGGGGCAGAACAGCGTGGAAAATAGACTGACGAAGTGAGTACTAGAAAACAGAAAGGGTTCACACAAGGAATTTTGATTTTACTCTCACTAATTGAGACCCAGCTGCATGAATGTGGAATGACAGGGAAAGAATCTTATTCCAGAATACCTGTGTATCAGCCCAGTCAACAACCAAGGTAGATGGACTAGTCCCAGGGTCAGCAAAGCACACTGGCCAATCATACCGCTGCCCATTTTTGTAAATAAAGTTTTATTGAGACAGAGCCGTTTGTGTTTACATAAGATCTATGGCCACTTCACACTACGATGATAGGATTGAGTATAGCACAGAGTTCATAGGGGCCCCAAAGCCTAAAATATTTACTCTCTTGCTCTTTACAGAAGAAGCTGACCCCTGGACCTGTCCTTTGCTACTTAAGCATGGTCCTTGCTTAGCAACATCAGTATCTCCTAGGATTTGCTAGTAATGTAGAATCTCGCCCCCCACCAAGACCTACTGAGTCTGAATCTGCATTTTAACAAGATTCCAAGCACTGGATTTGGTGACCCCAATTTTCTCTCACCACTGCAGTATACTGATTCTAACAATTCACTAAGAGAAACAGGTCCAGAAATGCTAGTTGCGGAAGGAGGCACACAAGGAGGGCAGGACACGGACCCTAAGGAGCATACAATTTAGTTCAGTAGTTTTTAAACTTTACCATGCACAGGATTTCCTTGGGGGAACTTGTTAAAAATACAGGCCTGGGGCTGTCCCCTTCCAAGGCAGATCCAGTAGATATTACCTGGGCCTGGGACTCTGCATTTCTAACAAGCACTCAGGGGGATTCTGATGCTCCTGGGCCTCAGGAAACACTAGAATAACCCCTCCCTCTCATTGTGCCCTTTTTCTCCCCCTATCATCAGGTTCCCTTTGTGGCAGGCCAGATGGACTATGGCATGGACAACCCAGCCACCTTCTTGCCAGTCCTGGTTGGTTTCAACCCCGTGAACATGGCCAGGTGAGCCCTCTGTAATGAAAGGCAGTGACTGGCTAGGCGCCGGGGGAGGCTGAGAGGAAACCTGTCAAGATCTATAGTACAGGGGCGCCTGGGTGGCTCAGTTGGTTAAAGCCTCTGCCTTCAGCTCAGGTCATGATCCAGGGTCCTGGGATCGAGCCCCGCATTGGGCTCTCTGCTCAGCAGAAAGCCTGCTTCCCCTCCTCTCTCTGCCTGCCTCTCTGCCTACTTGTGATCTCTGTCTGTCAAATAAATAAATAAAAATCTTTAAAAACAAACAAACAAACAAAAAACAAAATCTACAGTACAGCCACAAAGAGGAGGGCATGGTGGCTATGGTCTTATTCACCGCATCTCAGAACATTAAAGTAAATACGGACTGTCCCTGAGCTTATGAGGTTTTTGTTTTTGGTGGGTTTTTGTTTTGTTTTGTTTCTGTTTTTGTTTCATTTTTTTGGTCCACTGGTTGATGTAGTCTCTTGTTTCGGGAAAGATTGAAGGCAGCTTACAAAGGCCACATAAAATACCAGAAAGCAGACATTCAAAACAGGAAGTGAAGAGACAAGGAAAACAACGGCCAGAAGCTAGAATAGGGGCGGGACGATGCGTACCCCAAAGAGAAGCATCTTTTCAAAGGAGCCGTGGGTGCTGAGTGGCCTCTGATGCCCCTTTGCCCAGCTCCCTTATTGTAGCAACCATTCTCCTTTGTCATCCTAGGCTCCCCTTGGGTCCCTCTCTGACTACTCAAACCCCCACCCTGTCCCCCTTTCCTGAGCACTCTGTGCCACCCAATCACCTCTGCCTTATTCTCTATGTAGACGGCGGCTTGGATCCCAGAGGTCAGCGTGTGAAACCGATCGTGCTCAGGTGTGGTTCCTGGGTGTTCAGCGTCAGGAGCGTTAAAGCAGGAAGAAAGTAGACTCGTGGGCCCTTGTGCAAGAGCTCAGATGTTGTCGCTTTGGGGTGAGGCCCTGAAATACCTTATCTTTTGAGACCAGCCCTGGAGATGCTGGTGCCCAGCCAGGTGCGGGGAGCTCTGCTGACTTCACCATTGGCGGGGGCCTCTTGATGAAGCTGAAGGCTTCCTGTCGCTGGAATGTTCCAGGGAAGGCTTGTGGACTCCTCAAGAGCGGCTCTGCACATGCAGTGGTGGTCCTGGGGGGAGGGGTGGCCGGGTGCTTTCTGAGGTCCCTTTCTCAACTCCCAGATTCCAGGCTTCTAGGAATTCATGTGAAAATATAAATGAGTCTGAGATACTTTTAACCCTGCTCCTTTTAATGGAGGACTCTCCTTCACCAAAAATGTATGTGCTGCAGTGGATGCTAATTTCAGGCCCTGTGACTAAGTGAAATGACGGATTTCAAACCATGTGGGCGTGGAGATCTTCCAGTTGTTCCTTAAATCAGTGGCTCCCAAACTTGGCCGATCTTCAGAGTCGTCTGGGAAGCATTTTAAAAATACAGGTTTTTGGGCTCCACTCCAGAACTCCTGAAACTGACTCTCAGGGTGGACGTGGTATCCAGAAATGGGTAGTTTAAAAAAACAAAAAACAAACAAACAAAAAAACACCAACCCAAACTCCTCAGGCGATGTTGATGACTAGCCAAGTTTGGGGATCTCAGTGTTAAACCGCACAATGAACCCTGGCTCCGGGCTCTGCTTAGGTCTCTAGGGACTTTCCGAAGTAGTTGGAGGACAAATGACAGGAAACACTTTTACAAAATGGGCGTGCAATATGTGAAATTTGCTTGCCCTCGAGGAAATACAAATGAAAAAATACAAACGTAGTTAAAGAAGGGGTAGACATTTTGCAGGGATGGATTGATGAGGGGAGGTTAGGGAGGCCTTATACAGAGGTAACTCTCTGAGCTCCTGCCACAGTGAGTCATTGGCCGGGTATCCCCTAGCAGAGTTGACCAGTAGAGGTCAACTACAGAAGATCCCTGTTCTTTGAGATTCCATGATTGCACCTAAGCAGGTAACAAGCCTGATGTTCTCTCGTCCCCTTAGCACATTGTTTTGTTCGTGGTTAATTTATTCGAGAAATGTTTGCCAACTGTTGGATGCTACGCTTCATGCCTTGTAGCTGTGCTTCTTTGGCAGGAGCGGTTGTCTCTCCCTCAGGTAGGGAGGGGTTCATTCTTTGGGGAGATGGCCAGAATATATTTCCAGGAATGGGCAGGGCTTCTGATGGACCTTAAGACTGAAAATAAAGTGGCAGTTTTGACATTCTGATGATAGGCACTCCTCCAGGGGCCTACAGAGAGTTGTGGGTATTGTGGCCATGGCAGCAGGACAGGGGCACCAGGACATAAGAAAGTTCTGGTCTCGGGCTGGAGCTTTAAACTTGAGTGTTGGCTTTGCTCTGGGATTAAATTGCTGAACGCTTTTCCTTGGGGTTCAGGGACACGGTGCCCCTATGAGCTCCAAAGCACATCTCTAGGAGAATGTTGACGTTAGACCCCAATCCCAATGTGGTCTTTGATCCCGACTCTCATCTGAGGTCCTTCCTTTAGATTCTCACCATCTCCCCACGTCTCTCTCTCTGTGGGCCCCAGAAATGCCCCCATAGAAGACTGGAGTTCCACATTCCCACAAATAGCAGAGCGCATGCAGAAGATGCAAGGGAGGGGCGCCTGGGTGGCTCAGTGGGTTAAGCCGCTGCCTTTGGCTCAGGTCATGATCTCGGAGTCCTGGGATCGAGCCCCGCATCGGGCTCTCTGCTCAGCAGGGAGCCTGCTTCCTCCTCTCTCTCTCTGCCTGCCTCTCTGCCTGCTTGTGATCTCTCTGTCAAATAAATAAATAAAATCTTAAAAAAAAAAAAAAGATACAAGGGAAACAGGAAGCTTTCGTGCTCAATCCTGCTGTTGGGGTAGGATCCTCCCCACCCTCACCTAGGGAATGCTTGCCGCCTTCTGGATGCCTCCGATCTTGTTACATCTTGTCTGAATTCCTGGCATAGTGTGTCAACTAAAATGTCGTAAAGCAAATCCTATTTTCCCATTTCCTCCTTCACCTTAAGATGTTGTATTTCCGTCATCATTAAACAGCTAACCCATCTAGGGCAGGTTTCCCGTTTGAAAAACCTCTTTTGCATCTGTGAGTAGAGAGGATTGAATGGAAGGGTAAATTGCTTTCTGATTCTCTTACATTTCCGTTTCAAAGGCGGGCTTTAAAACAATGGCATGCAGTTTCATTCTTCTGCCTTTCTAATCCTCTCCCAAACTGGGTGGACCTTCCAAGCCTCTGTGCTCCTCTTTCTCTCCAGTGTGGTCTACCCTCACTTTGACTTGACAAGGCCCTGAGCCAAGTCCCTGCCCCTGGGCCTCTCTGCCAGGGATGGACCCATGTGTGACATTTTCCTTGCTCTTCCTTCTGTGAGATGGGAAGGCAGACGCCCCGTGTCAGGTCCGTATTTTTCAGCTCTCAGGCGCTCATCTCTCCTCCCATCTGCAGTTATTTACTTTTAATCTCCTTTCTCAGACAGCAATTTGATCATTCTCTTTGCAATAATCTCTTTATGCTTGGTGTGTCATGTTACATCCTGGTCCATTACAATGGCTGCTTCATTGATCTGTCCAAAGGACCTGAAATGTGATGTTTGCATTGACGAACCACTATTTAAAAAGTGGAGGGCTGGGTTGGAAGAAACTTCTTGAAAAAACAAAACAAAACAAAACCCTCTCCAAAAAACACTTATTTCCTGCTAATGGGACACTCAGTCACTGTGGCCTCCTCCTTAGAGACCTGAATGTGCCATGGAAATGACCAGAGGGGGCCCTTACCCTCTTTCTGCTTGTCTCAGTGAAGCCCACAACCCAGCCCTCCTCACAGCACACTGGGCACCCCCAGTCCTGCTGAATGCAGGCCCAGTGGCCACTAACCAGAGCGCAAGCCCAGGAATCACTAACCAGACTCTGTGCCAGTGGCCTCGAACCAGAGCGCATGCCCAGCAGCCACTAATTCGTGAACAACAGGATCCTCCTTCCTCTCCCAACCTCTCCCGGCTGTCATCACCTCCTTAGCCTGAGGGCCTCAGTGGCTCCTCCCGGATGAAAGGGGGAAGCCTGACCAAGATCCTGCTGGAAACCTTGCTACTGGCTGCCCGTAAGCCTGTGGACCGAGGCAGCGCAGCCTCTCAGAGGTAGGAGAACGCTATCAGAGTCAGGCAGGGAGGGGGTCGGTATGGGCTGGGGGATGGCAAGTGCAGATGCAGAGACAGACGGGTTAATGGCAGCAAGACGGAGGCCCAGTACCACCACCCCCACCCCACCCTGGGCCATGGGAAAAGAGCTGGCCTGGGTTTCTTAGCACACAAATTCTCACTTGTTTCCAGTGGACCCTGGGCTCCTCAGGTCCCACTGATCTCTGTGCCCACCTGGGACACGAAAGCTCACCTAGTTTCAGAGAGTCTTTGGCTTGGGGATGGTCCAGGTCTGCAGGAAGAACTCCTTCTGCTGGGG